>NC_135482.1:199643430-199819595 GCF_052094955.1 Ictidomys tridecemlineatus
TCGATGAGGACAGGCCATGCTCCTGGAGAGAAGCAGACACAAGTCTTTAGAAGTCACCATTAGCGCCACTGCTACACTCAAAGCACTTTTTCCAAAATCCTATTTCAAGAACCCAAATGATTTGCAGTTCACAAAGCTCACGTTTCACCAAATAATTGGCTGAAACCACCTAATTCTTTTGCCAGCAGGCCAGGGTCAGTGAGCCATGGTGTGACATGGCCTGTGGGCAGTACACTGCTCACTGACTGGGTGCTTCCTTGGTTGGCCTCCAGACAGCTGGGACCAGCTGATTTGGGACAGAAAGACGGAGCCATCTGTGCTCTGCAGGAAGGAGCAGCTGTTCTCTGCAGTCGGGGGCACTCTGCCCAGCAGTGGCACTGCCTCCCTGCTGGCTTCCCAGCCAGGTTCCTCACAAAGGCCCCGCCCCACCCAGCCCAGGGTGTCCCCCCAGTCCCTACAGCCCCTGCATCAAGTGCTGTCCGAGCCGTCGGCCATCTGCATAGACGGTGACCTCCCAGAGCTGAGCTTGTGCAGGCTGCAGCACTTGATCTCCCACTTGAGTCACTGCTCGGACCTACGTGAGCCAGACACCGGCTCGTGCTCAGGACAGAGGAGCTGTGCCACAGACAGCACTGCCACGAGCAGGGAAAGGCCCCAGGGCTCCAGGAAGAGGGTCCCAGAGCAGTCCTGGCCAGTCCAGTGAGCCCAGAGGCAGGTCCTGGAGGGGAGGCCTCTGCTGGGACTGCCCCCCCCCCCAGTGGCATGCTTAGGCCCAGGAGGAACCTAGACCCCCAGAATAGGCCTAGGCATGGGGCATCTAATGCCCACAGCCACATAGGCCACCAGAGATCTCCCTGTCAGCGGCAACAGCAAGCACTCTGTGGGACCCTCAGAGACCAACAGGAAGGGGCACTCTCTGCCCTCAGCCGTGGAAGGGCTGCCTGTCTGGGCAGTGCTGCCCTTCCCTCTGAAGTCCTACAGTGTCTAGTACCTTCTTCATCGTAGTTAGACATATCATCTGCAATCATGTTTCCAAAATCTAGCAGAAGGTTCCAAGTGTCCCGTGGAATCGATCTTTTGTGATGTTCCTAATACACAAGAGGGAAAACCCCAGCAGATTAAGGTCCAGAGCTCAACCCTCAGGTATCTTAGTGGCCAAGGGTCCTCCATCCATGAAAGATTATCTGACAGGCAAAAAGCACAGCCATGTGTGTCCCAAGGAGAAGCAGCAGTGGTACCTTGCTTAAGCACAGAGAGTCCCCCCGGAGCCAGTGTTCCAGTATAGACTGGCCCAAAGCAGAAGCAAATGTTTTAAATACTAAAATCATAAATTCCTGTGCGGTCAAACTGAAGGGCAGCATTTTCATCTCCTGACCTCTTTCCCCACCAACTCAGAGACACTGTGGGACAACAAGCAAATCATATTCCTATTGATCTTTACGTGTCTATTTTTCTCTGAATTTGCTAGCTCATGCAGGGACGGGCTGACTCTGAAAGTATGTCAGTCGTATTTCAGAAACACCAAAGCCCTGAGGGCAAACGTGACACCTGGGCCCGCAGCAGGACCGCCCTGCCTCTCTCGCCAACTATTTCTTCTGCCTTCTTCAGAGGTGCTCAGTCTCTTGAGGGTGGCACTGTCGTTCTGCCACACACATGCCCACGGCCACGAGCAGCTCAGGAGCTGAGCAGATGCCACGAACCCTGACTCAACTACGGCAGTTCCCTACTGCTTGTCCTTCTCCATCCAGCGGGGCAGCATCCAGCCCTGCGGCTCTCAGCGACCCTGCGGCTCTCGGCTGCGCTGGCTCTGCTGTCCTGAGGCTCTCCGCTGCCCTGCGGCTCTCGGCCGCCCTGTGCTGGCTCTGCTGTGTTGACTCTCACTTTGTGGCTCTGTGGCAAGGTCGGGGGCTGGGGTGTGGGGGTGGTGGGCACACTATCTAATTCCCCATGGCTGCACAGCGGGACACAGTGCCTGACCTCGCTTGCTCCTAACAGGCCCAATAAGGCTCCTTGCCCTCCTGAGCACTGCAGAACATATTTTAAAACCTCCCCAGAACAGACACACGGTGGCTGCAACCTCTGGACACTGGGACCTGGTACACAGCTCTGGAGCCCCTGCCAACCGGCAGTGAGTTTGGCCCAGGCCTTTCCTCAAGGATTTGAAGTTTCTCAGGATTAACGGGAGTTTTTTTTGGCATGGGGTCCTTGGAGGAGATGGCAGATCCAGGTCTGCAGAGGTGCACCTCACTCTTCTAGAACCCATCTTGTGGGGTCTCTCCTGGCCTCGGGAGGGTGGAGCAGCACCTCTCCTGACACCAGAGCCCCTCCGAGCAGGACCTGTCCACCTAGGACCTCCAGGTGGAAGGTGTCAGGTGATTATCATCACACTCAGCCTCAAAGCTGATGGCCTCCCCGTAGACTGGCACACCCAGCAGGAAACCCAGCACTTACCAGCAGAAATGTGTTCCAAAGATCTAAAAATTTAAACCTTCCCGATAACACTAATTTCCAATATGCAACAGCCATTTCTAAATCTGGCAAAAAAGAGAAATAGTAGTTAATAAATTCCTATCTCTTTTTCTACTGCATAAGAAATGATACTCACTTGATTGTTAAAATTTGGCAATTTTATCCAAGAGTCACATGAGGCCTAATCTCACTCAATTCAGGAATACAAATGTTCCTGAAAATGATATATTAATTTTCTGAATCTGAGGAAGTTTTATATTTTAATTATCTGAATCTGAGGAAATTTCTTGAAAAAAGGAATCGTACTGATATTTGGAAATGCAAGTAATCTGTTCCCTAATGAGTCAGTTTGGGAGACTTCCACTTCATAGACACCAGTCCTTCGATAGTCCTGACTTGATCTGGTAACTATTAACAAATATCATTTATTTTTTGAAACAGCTGGAAACATCTTATCCAGAAAGAAGGGACCCCAGTCTCCACCAGCCTGCCCCCTCTTGCTGCCAAACAAGGTAGACTTAATGCTTGGGATCACTGGCTGCAAGCACATTAGCCAGGCACTCCAGCCATGCTGATCCCGCACTCTTGGTCAAGGTGATCAGCACATGTGGGGAGAAGGATGAGTAAGACTCTGGCTGCTTGTCAGTCAAAGCCAAAGCTCTCCTGGAAAGGCGGAGGTCGATTCTCGCCTTCTATGAACGCTAGGGGTGCCACTTTAGATACAGCTGAAGAAATGAAGGCTGTGCTTCAGGTATGCAGCACACAGCATCTCCAAGCTACAGTTTTCCTGTACTCGTGGATTCTCTGTTGAATGGGAATTTTAAATCATTTCTTATGGGTTAGGATTGTGGCTCAGTGGCAGAGCACTTGTCTTGCATGTATGAGGCAATGAATTTGATCCTCAGCACCACATGAAAATAAATAACATAAAGGTATTGTGTCCATCTACAACTAAAAAAAAATTTAAAAAAATCACTTCTTATATGCTTGCCATAGTAAGTATGTAAGGGGTGAAGAAGTTTATTTCTTAAAATGGACCACCTTTCATCGGAATACAGCTTCCCTCTGGTAAGCAATACAAGGACGAGTTACATGGAAATAACTTCTATTGCTGCTCACGTGTGTGTCAGGTCATGTGAAAGAAGACTGATATATTAAGCTAAAAATTAGTTTAAATGCAAAACTAAATACTTTTCAAAAGATTTTTTTCTAGGTCTGGCTTAGTTCCACTTGACAGAAGCCATCAAGCTGGAACTCTGTGACCTGAGCTCTCCAGGGCTGAGCAGTAACACCAGGCGGAGGCGAACACCCAGCTGCAACTAGCACCAGCAGAGTGTCTTAAGCCTGTGTGCTCAGGTCTCCAGCAACGAGCCTCAACAGAAAGACAGACAGACAAAGTTCCGAGTGCCGGGCACGTGAAGGAGCTGTCTGAGCCTTACCTAGGGGACCCGCAGGGCAACGCTAAGATGGTCATCTCGTCCTGCTCATAAGCCTACATCCTCACCACTTAGGAAGGCCCTAAGTGAGGTCTACATTCGACTCATCTTAATGATGACAAGCTCTCCCATTGGGAAATGGAGCTGAACCTGGGGAGGAAGAAGACAGAGTTTTATGGCATATGTGTGTGTGTGTATATATATATAGATCATCTCGTTATTCCTGGGCTCATTTTGGTCCTTCCATATGAAGTATCTGTTTTGGATGTGTGCAAATCACATGACTAAAAAGTAAATGTACGTATTTTCAATATCTAATACTATTTGTGTAAAAATGCCACACTATACCAATGGACTTGGCTATTTTCAAAAGAAAACAACCAAAGTCAGAGTGGTAGAAGCGAGGCTGCGCTGGGGTGGGAGGTGCTCTGGTGCTAGATCTCCATGGCAGCAGTTTTCCCCCAAAACCTCTAAGACGTCTCATCTCCTGATGTTACCGCAGAATTCAGCTTGCAATGCTCAGTCGCAGGCTACATAATGAAGATGACCCACTGTCCAAAAAGGATCTTGGGCCAGACATAAAAATTAGTTTATTATCATGATACCTTCCCCCAAAAGCAAGATTCTCAAAGCCAACTGATTCTAGCTCTAGCCAATGTGAAACCCTGAGGTTTTAGAGCCACACCGAGGCTGTAGCTCCATTGTAGCTCAATCCCCTGGCATGCTGGAGGACTGGGTTAGGTCCCTGGCACCACAGCAGTGAGTCTAACCACTCTACTCACCATAGGCTGACCACCAACTAAGTACAGGGGTTCAGTAATCACACACGGGAACAACACAGCAGTGAGATGTACGGGTGGGTGCCTACAGCCCCAGAGTTTGGTAGGATGGTCACTGGACCCCAGGAGTTGGAGCCCAGCATGGGAAACATAGCGATGTACACTATGAGGGGAGACTTGAGGGGAGAGCTGGACAAAGCTCTCTGGATGCCACTGTCCGCTGCTGCCCATACCTCTGCTAGGAGGTGTGGGAAATGTGTGCCTGTCTCTTTAGGTTGTGTGACTCTTTAGAAGGCAAATGTACAACAATGCACTTTGGAAAAGGCAAACTGATCATGTTTAGTCTAAGGAAATAAAAGGACAGTCCTTTGTTCTAGTAAAGGAACTATGAATTTGTCTTATCTCATTGGTGGGTCTCTTCTGTGGCTTGCCAGGCTGAACAGAGGCTCAGATCTCACACTGCTTCAGGGCATTCCTTGCCCTAAGCTGAACATCGCTGAAACATTCAGAGGAAAAAATACATTTTTTAACTTAAATTTTTTTTTTATTGTTGCAGCATTAGGACTAAACCCAGGGCCTTATGCACACCAGGCAAGCACTCTACCACTGAGCTATATCCCTGGCTTGAATTCCCCAACTTAGGGAATTGCTTTAGGCTGCGACTTACCACCTTATGGAAGGTGGCAGTGTTGCATGGAGATCATGTGCCTGTGCAGCCCCTCCCTCCTGCAGCCCCTGAGCTGTAACAGGGCTAGGGAGACTCCTGGAAAGAAAGCCAGATCTAGCAGGGTTCCTGGGTGCTTCCAGCAGCCCAGCCACCAGCTGAGATGACCCCGAGCTCTGTTGACCTGGGGGAACAGAAGGGTGGCCCTGCCAAGTCCTGCCTGAACCCCTGATCCTAAAGATCAGGTGCTGCAAAAAATGATGATCACCAGAAGCCACGAAGTTCCCAGGTGGTCTGGTCTGCAGAGGTACAGGCCGAGGAGTGGATCTGCAGCAAGAGTGAGACTCTGCCCCTGGAAGCTCCCAGTGCTGAGGCTGTGGCAGGGGACCCTGCAGGGCCTAGAAGAAAGTTCTTCTACTGCTCTACATCTGAGGTTAACCTGGTGCCAAAAGACAGACACCCTCAAAGCACAATCCCTACACATGGAAGGCAAATGGAGTGCTAACCCTGTCGGTACTTTTCACTTCAACACCAAATAGATGCAATCTCCTGGAATTCAAAACGTAAATTATTTATTGCTAACAAGTTTAATTATCCTAATATTATACTGAAGATTCTGAAGAAAACAGAAAAATACTTTTTGATCATTCATTAAAAATTCAAGGTGTTCTTCCCTGACAACCATTTAATGCTAAAGAACAGATGTTGTTTAAACACTTGGATCAGACTGCTGCTTGCATCTTTTTTTTTTTTGGGTACTGGGAACTGAACTCAGAGGTGTTCTACCATGGAGCTGTAACCCCAGCCTTTTTTATTTTTGAGACAGGGCCTTGCTAACTTGCTGAGGCTGGCCTTGAACTTGTGATCCTCCTGCTAAGCCTCCCAAGGTGCTGGGACCATGGGCTGTGTGCTGGCTGATAAACTAATGGTCATTTTGAAAATCGAAGTGGACAAATCTCTAAGAAATAAACTGCTCAAAGCAAAGCTTTATCTAAACGCTCTGTTTGAGAAAAAATCATGGGAAGATCAAGGATTTTGAAGGCAGACCTGGAATGGCTGCCCAACCCTGTGTATGCATTTCATACCACTCAACTGTGCTCTTAGACTTCTCTGAACCCTCACAGAAACAGCAGCAGCAGCCAGACAGCCAAACCAAACCCACAGGTGACATCTGCAATACATCTAGATGTGAGGAGGTACCAGCAGGAACCCAAACCCACAGGTGACATCTGCAATACATCTGGAAGAAAAGAGCCCAGACAGGACACTCAAGACCCAGCACCCCAACATTAAAAGCAGGCCGCCAACACTGGGAAACACAGCAGAAGAGGAAGGCCATCCTGGCCACAGGTCCAGAAGAGCTGCCTCTGGGTCTGCAGCTGGGTTTCAGGAGACGGCGCAGCAGGGAAACAGGCAGGACTGCCAGCGTCCTCCCTGCACAGGCTTGCAGGAAATCAGGATGGAAACCAAATGTTGGTGGCACTTTTCTACCTCTGGGAGTGTTAAGCCACTTTCCAGTTTCTTATGTAATTTTAGACATCTTATGATACTGCTTTTATTTACAGGAGTTTTTCCTCAAACTACACTTTCTAAAAGACCACATATAATTCCACCAACAAACATGTGAGATTTGAAATTAACTAAACAAGATCTATTACATGCATGAGGCAACCAATCTATCAGCATAGATAGATTTTTAGAAAGAGGTAAGGCAGAAATAACTATGCTTAGGTGCAAAACAAAACAAATAAATCAAATTCTCAAACTAAAAAAATTTTTTTCTTGGTTTGTTCTGGTATTAGGATTGAACCTGGAGTGCTTAACACTGGGCCACACCTTCAGCCCTTTTTATTTATTTTTGAGACATGGTTGCTGAGGCTGGCTTTGAACTTGTGATCCTCCTGCCTAAGCCTCCCAAACTGCTGGGATTTCAGGTGTGTGCTACTACGCCCAGCTCAAATTGAAAATTTGAGTTGAAAACATCCTGGATGCACTGCCTACAAAACACAAGCAGCCACACGACTGTCAAAGGAGGAATGAGGTGCACTTCCATGCACAGAACTGGCTCCGAGCAGGTCAGCTCAGCTCCCCAGAACTGCCCAGTTAGCCTCCCCTGGCCATTCTCAAGGAGAGGACATGGAATACCTGTAACTCAGTCGATACCTCAGAATTTAGATAGTTAAACAGAGAAGATAAGATGGAGACACTGCTGGTTGAGGTTTTCAGGTGCGTGATGAACAAGGTGAGAGAACCAGAACAGGATGGTAGCAGCGTGGCTGGCTGCACGGAGACCCACTGACACAGCCAGTCCTCCCACGCGACCAGGCGCTCACGGGGCGCCACCCAGGGCTCCTACTCACCTAGGCCCTTTTGCCCAGGGTTCTTAGCAAAGGTGAAGGTAAACTGGTAGAAGTCCTTGAACTTCACGGAGTCCTGCAGCTCTTGCTCTAGGCTGGGCAGAAGGGTTCTGAGCTTCTCGGTGCTGTCACACCTGTGACGAGAGATGGCTTGTCACCTGCGGCAGAAGACCTATTAGTGTTCCCCTCTCCCACCCCACAGGAGCTAGCCCCAGCTTCCCTCTTGACTGGGGTGGCCAAGGCCCAGTTCTATGACTACTGTGGGTGGGGCTGGGTGCACGGCTTCTCTCCCCGAGAACTCAAGTGCGGTGGGCTGTACTGTGGTGATGGTACACAACTCTGCACATACCAAGGGCACCCACTGAGGACTCCGTGGTGAGGTACCTGGCCTCTCAGCCACACTGGAGCGAAGCAGTCTATCCCTACACCTCTGACCACAGGAACACGAGATGGGCCACCCTGCCAGCTGAGCTACTGCTGCCTCTCAGCAGCCACCATGAATAAGCCTCATTCCTTCCTTCAATATTGAGTGCAGCAGGTGCCCTTCAAATAGCTAGGTACTCTAAAAACTATTCCAGAATTAAACATACCATGTTGTGTTGAATTTTCCTCCAAAAAGTAAAGTATCTTTAAAAATATTAACTGATCTGGGCTAGGATGCATCTCATAAGTACTTGCAAGCAAATATGAGGCCCTGAGTTTGGATTCCAGTACCTCAAAAGAGGGGGGTAAAAACCTCAGTAAAAATAACAGACTCTTGGTCTGGGGTTGTGGCTCAGCGGTAGAGTGCTCACCTCGCATGTGCAAGAAAGACCGTGGGCTCGATCCTCAGCAACACATAAAAATAAATAGGTGAAGTAAAGGTACTATAACTAAAATATATTAAAAAATAAGTAAATAAAAAAATTAAAAGACTCTTATATCAGCTGCACAAGGAACAGAATGGTGCTCCACTTCACGTACCCCTTACTCCCGCGTGCAGCAGAGTGGAAGAAACTGGAGAGAGCCTTGGAGCACCATCACCACCTGCAGCAGGATGCCCTGGCCCTCGGTCTCCCTCCACCACTTCCACAACTTGAGCAGCACACGCTGCACAGGGGCCTGGGAGGCCTGTTCTGGCAGTGTGTGGGCCACTGCTGATTTCCTCTTGCCATACAGAACTCGGTCCCGCAGTGCTGGTGCTGAGCCCGCAGCTGCTTCCCTTTCAGTTGTGCCAAGAGTTCCAGCACAGGTGTGCTCGGGTTGGCACATGCCCACAGGGGCTGCGCACCTCTCCCGAGGTCGGAATGACACCAGAACTGGGTCCACTCCCACCCTGCACCTGTGCCTTTCTCTACCAGGCCACCTGTTGGGTTCTATCTCACTGAGGCCTTGCCTGGACCTCCCCAGGAACAAGACCGGCTTCCTGTGCTTTCACTGGCCACGTGGGACCCTCTGGTGAAGCACTGATTCAAACTGCTTATTCCACCAGCGATTCTTCACTATTTGTAGGAATTGCTGAGACACAGGTGTTTGTCGGCTGTTTTAAAAGAACTCTCCCAGAATGCCTGCTGCCTGCTTGCTCTTCCTATGGCTCACACTACAAGATACACAAAACACGTGTGTGTGTGTGTGTGTGTGTGTGTACATATTTTTGGTACTGGGGATTGAACTCAAACAGTGCTTTACCACTGAGCCACATCCCAGCCCTTTACTTTTTATTTTGACACAAGGTCTCACTAAGTGGCTTGAACTTGTGATCCTCCTGACTCAAGTTTCCCAAGTCGCTGGGGTTACAGCTTGTCCACTGTGCCTGGTCCCAGATTCTTATTTTTAGTGTGGATACTCTATCAGTCTTTTCCTGTATAGTGACTTTTTCCCCTTTGGTAGGGTGACATGTTTTACAACTTCCTAGTCACAACTGTGACTTGTGCTGGGCACTAACTGAACTGGGCCTCACTCTAGAGCAGGAGCTCTACCACGGGGTTACGTGCTCAGCCCAGATGATCTTCTTCATTTCCTAGAACTTTCTGCATTTGCCTTTAGCTCTGAGATCTACAATCTTAAAACCCACTTTCATATAATAGATATAATACTTACTCAAGATTTAACTTTTTTCCTCAAACCAACCAATTCTCCCAGGACAGGGGTGTACCACCAATGCCTGGCAGTATTTCGTGGTTTTTTGATGATACTGAAAATAACATACATTTTAAAAATTCACTTGTTTTGTAGTATTTGGTCTCACACATCCTTAGATTTCTTTTTTAATATATATATTTTTAAGCTGTAGGTGGACATGTACCTTTATTTTTATGTGGTGCTGAGGATTGAACCCAGTGCCTCACATGTGCCAGGCAGGCACTCCACCACTGAGCCGCAGTCCCAGGCCCCATCTTTACATTTATCCTGTGTCTGTCCCTGTCTCAGGGGAGCAGCGGCTTATGATGCAGTAAGTACACTGTCTGTCCTAAGATTTACTGATGCATTCATCTGTTTCTTTTGGTCAAATTCAGTCCAATCACGAGTGGATGTTCCGCTCCACAGGACATCTTATGCCCTGAGGTCACCTTTTCTTTCCTTCTGCTGCTAATGGCTATGTCACAAGTCTCCCACTCCTGGGGGACAGCAAGCCTTGCCATGATGCATCACCCTACCTTTTTGGCTGCGGATTTGTCTCAGGGCTGGATTTAGGATTTCTGTATCTTATGTTCCTCTTATAAACCTCCTGGGTCTTGTGCATGAACCTGGCTATAATTCCCTGTTATCAGAACTTCTGTCTTAGTTTTTGTTTTTCAGGTTGTGTTGGCCTCAAAACAAATCAGAGACTGCTTCCATTATTCTGTCTGGAAGAAACTGATCACATTGTTCTTTATTATTTTACTTATATGCAGTGCTGAGTGCCTCACACATGCTGGGCAAGCGCTCTACCACTGAGCCACAACCCCAGCTCCACATTGTACTTTTAAAAAGAATCTATTTTGCATATACTATTAAATTTATTGGTATGAAATTGTTCATAATAAATCTATTTCTTGATGTCTATAGGATCCACAGTGGTGCCCCTTTTCATTTTGTATTGGTCATTGTTATTTAAAGTTTCTAAAAAGTTTTTTCAAATAACATGCTTCTGGTTTTACACACCTTTTATACCCACAACTTCTTTTTTTTTTTTTTTTACTCTTTTCTTTTTTTTTGGTACTGGGGATAGAACCCAGGGCTTTGCTAATGCTAGGCAAGTGCACTATCACTGAGCTACATACCAGCCTTCTCAACTTTTAAATTATGTTTTCTACTTCTGCTTATTTTTAAAATTAATGCTTTCTTCTACATCCTTTTGAGTTTAACTTCCTGCTCTTCTACTTTCGTTGACCCTGGAGGTGGAACCCAGGGCCTTGAGTGTGCCAGGCAAGCTCTACCACTGAGTCGCACCCTAGTCTTCTTTTTCTACTACCTAACATGGACATTTTTGCATAATGATTGTCAGCCATTCTTCTTTCTCAAACATACATTTAAGAAGCTGAATCCCACAAGCGTTTTTTTTTTTTTTTGGGGGGTGGGGTGGGGTACCAGGGATTGAACTTAGGGGCACTCGACCACTGAGCCACACCCCCAGCCCTATTTGTATTTTATTTAGTGACAGGGTCTCTCTGAGTTGCTTAGCACCTCACTTTTGCTGAGGCTGGCTTTGAACTCAAGATCTTCCTGTCTCAGCCTCCTGAGCCACTGGGATTGCAGGTGTGCACCAGCATGCCTGGCCTATAAGCTTTTGTAGCAATATTTTCTTCATCAATTATTTTCTAATTTCTACTGTAACTTGTTTTTCAAACCAAGGGTTATTAGAAGTGTGCAATATTTGCACATATTTCAACCCAGTCATCTTCTTAGTAACCCTAGTTTAGCTGCCTACAGTGAGAACACGTGCCTCTGTATCATCTTAATCCTCTACAATTTGTCTTAACTTTATGCTCATGCTGGATTTTTATGAATGCTCTATTTCCTGAAAAACGTAGGGCGCACTCATCAGCATCACAGGCACTGCTCTAAACATGCTCCCTAGGACGCTGTGTTGTCCAGTCTTTTGTTTCTTTACTGATTTTTCACTGGTTCAATTCATCAGTTACTAGGATGTGTGTGGGAATTCCTCACCTTGTATCTTCCTCTTTGTAGTTGTTTATTTTTGCTTTATTGAGCAAGTCCAGAAAAACAGGAAGACTTTTGCTTCCCTAGTGAAATGAACCTTTCATCATTATGAAATGTCCTTCTTCGTCTTCAGAGCTGCTTTACTTTAACATCAACGGTGACACAGTTTCAATGTCTGCATGACACATCGACTGCTGACCTTCCCTACTGGACCATGCCCTGCGTTTTAGTTGTATCTATAACTAACAACATGTGTCAGTTGATTCAACGGAATTTCTAAAAATTTTTCTGTTTTAAATAATTTTGTTATTTAGAAATTATATGTATGTACTCTCCTACTATTTGTGCGTAATTAGTAGTCAATATCTTCTCCCATGCGTTTATTTTCTTCTTTTGCAGTGCTGCGGACAGAACTCAGGGCCTTGTCTGTGCTGGGAAATGCTACCATTCAGCCTTGTGCCTAACGCCCTTTTGAATGTTTACTAGTGTCTTTGTACCAGTAGCAGTTAACTTGCATGAGGCCAGTGCCTCAGCACCTTCCTGACTTCTCTAAGAACACATTTGATTCAGTGTCTCTTTATTCAGCATTGTACCGGAAAACGGGGATGGCTCCCCCAGAGTTCCAAAGGGCCAGGAGTACAAAGAAACCAGCTGCAGAACCACTGTCAGAGGGAGCTCTTTGTTGGTTTTGCACAATCACCAAGAACGGGGTGAGCATCATTAGGAGGAAAGGCTTGTGGAGTTCACTGGCCAAACAGACGGCCATATCAACGCAAAGCGTCAGTTTGGTGGAAACACCGGCAAGGACTTTTATTTGAGAAATATAACAAGCAAAAAGCAAAGTAAGACTTTTATAAATAAGAATTATGTATTTAATATAATAAGTGTAATACATTATATAACATATAATAGTGTAAAATAGTTTGGTTGGGAAAAAACTCTACTATTGACTGTCAATTTAAATTTGGAAGGGAATAAAAAAGAAAATGAGTTATTAAAGGGGTAATGTGAATAAAAATAATAAATAAAACTTGAAACTGGAATTCAAAAGGCTTGTGTAGTTGTATAAGATATTTATAGAATATGTAAAGAAAATGCACAGATATATAATTAGAAGTCCCCCCACCCCACCAGGGGATTCAACCCAGGGGCGCTTAACCACTGAGCCACATTTCCAGTCCTTTTTATTTTTATTTTAAGTTGCTTAGGGCCTTGCTGAGTTGGTGAGGCTGGCTTTGAACTTACAGTCCTCTTGCCTCAGCCTCCCAAGTTGCTGGGGTTATAGGCATGTGCCACTGTGCCCAGCCTAAAATTATAATTTATAAGTTGAAAATTACTAATGTGGAAAGTATGTTCCCTTCTATAGAAGCTTAAACTAAGAATGGTTTACCTACCCCAGCTCGGTCATGCCGTCCATGAACTCCTTCCTGCTGAATTCGCACTGAGTGGCAGCCCTGAACTTCCATGCTATGACCAGAACGCTGATGCTGGTGGGGTCCAGCCTCAGATCGTCACAGAATTGCTGAATCCCATCAATCCCGATTCTGTCTCCATCTTGCGGGTCTGTAGTTAAAGTCAATGGGGTTAGGGTCACACCACCTGGTTACATAACTCCGGCAAGTAAACCTCAGACACACACCAATGGACTAGCTTTCTACTACCTATGAAAGAAACAGTGGGCAACAAGTAACGACTTACCCAAAAATCAGTCCTATCTTTAAAATCTAGATTTGCTTGCTTCTAACAGTGCTATGGGATTGAATCCAGTACCTCGGATATACAAGGCAAGCTCTGTGCTGCTGAGCTGCATCCTCGTTTGATTTCTGGGTTTTATCATTCAGGAGTAAGTTTAAGGAGTGGTTGCTCAGGAGTAGAGTGCTGGCCTAACGTGCAGAAAGCCCTGGTTTGAGCGGGAGCACCACCACCACAAAAAAAGAAGAAGGAAGGAAAAAAAGACTGGGATGTAGACCCAAGGTAGAGAAGCTGTCTAGTGTGCACAAGGCTCTGTTTCATCTCTTGCACTGCAAAGCAATTCAATTTCCCTAAAGTAAGATAAAAATTCAAGTTTACAGAATTTTAGTTTCCTTGAAGACAAACTGCTACAAAAAATATTGCAGTGATAAAGGGTTTTGAATGCTTGGAATTTTTATCACAACTCCACCAAAGTAAAAAAGAATGATTGATCAATTTTTTTTCTCTTTAAGTCATTTCATTTGCTAATTCTAATGCTACTAAACAATTACTTTCCAAAATCATTTAGATTTGGAGATACTGTGGCACACACCTGTAGTACCTTGGGAGCTGAGGCAGGAGGATTGCAAGTTTGAGACCAGCCTCAGCAACTTAGCCAAACCTGTCACGAAATAAAAAATAAAAAGGGCTGGGGATGTAGCTCAGTGGTAAAGTACTCTGGGTTAAATCCTCAGTATTTTTTTTTAAATTTTAATTTTTTTTAGTTGTAGTTGGACACTATACCTTTATTTTATTTATTTTTTAATGTGGTGCTGAGGATGGAACCCAGTCAGTGCCTTACACGTGCTGGGCGAGTACTCTACTGCTGAGCCACAACCCCAGTCCCTGAATCCTCAGTATTAAAAAAAATCAAATAAAAAAAATTTGGCTTTTGCATCTACACTTAACAGCATGGAAATTCAGGGCCCCCTACTTCTGCTTTAGAAATAAAATTAAGAAATTTAGCATCTGTCTATGAGAAAATCAAAACAGTAAAGTACACTGAAAGAGCCCAGCAAGACCTCACTATACTGAGCCCTTTAATTTCAGAAGGATCATGTATGTTATCATATATCATCATAACTGTGTGTGGATTCTATTGGTACAGAGATACAAATAAAAAATCTAGAGCTTCTTTGTTCAAATAAACCTCAGATGTGTTGAACTTTTCTTCTCCTTCATATGTAATTTAACTCTGATCATTTAAGTACTAGATATCACATTTTTTAAATATGTTGTTTCTAAAGAAAAATTAACATAAACCCTTCTAACTGTATCTTCTCATACAGAGAAACCAACCTCAGCTTTGGGAGTGTGACAAACGTTCTGTATTCTCTATTTCTATTCTATCTCCTGACATTACACCTCTGCAGATCAAAGAAAATCCCACTCTTATCAAACTAGCCATCCTGGTCAACTTCATGAGGTTCTCCTTCATTTGTATACATTAGATGTTATATTAGTACACAGTCTTTGAATTATATATTTAGAACTCAAAAGGATGTAACTGTATTTGAATTATATATTTAGAACCCAAAAGGATGTAACTTAGAAGACTAGCCTGCATGAATAGAATCAAGTAATGATGAAGGGATGAAGCTTAATAAATCAATTTCACTGAAGTGTTTTTTCAAAGACAGCTCTATTTGAATAATTATAAAATTGTGCAAAGGATATGACTTACAGAATTAGCTAAAAAAACTAAACACTAAACAGTTTTACTTTTTGAGAACTATGATAATTACAAATCTAGTGTTTTTCATTTTTAACCATATAGTAGGTTTCTGAACAGTTTTTTTTTTTAAAGAATACAATTTTCAATCCATTTGCCCAACAGAGGGGGAGCAAAGAGACAGTATCTTTGAAAATAACAAATAAGAAAGTAAAAACCAAGAAAATTTTTCTATTGGGCGAACACTTGCTTAACTGAAAGTCTTTTTTTTTTTTTTTTAAAAAAAGACTTAACCTTCAAAAACTACTAGAAAAAAAAGCAGTCCGTCAAGTGAATTGTTTCTGCCTTATTTGATACGAAATCTCCCGACCAACAGGGGTGTGGGTCTGTTCACGCTCTCACGCCCGCACATTCACTTCCATGGCATGTCTGCACTTTGATAAACAAAGCCACATGCTAGACTCTTCAATTAAAGTAAGTCATGCCCCATGTCCACATGGAGCTGTCTCACTGAGAGAGAGCGCCCCCACAAGCGACAGCGTGGCACGAGGGCGCCCCCAGGGGGGAGAGGACGGTCACACCTCACTCTTCAGTAGTGCTCTGCCACAGATGTTCCAATCTAGATAAATGGTGGCAAAGACCCCTGTGCTATCAGGTGTGGTCACAGGCAGACTCCAGGCCAGGACACTGAGCCGGGATGCTTCCCACGACCACTAGGGTCACACCCCCTGCAGAGAACACGCTGTGGCTGCAGGTCACACCAGGCCAGCTTTCCAATGCCCCTCTTTCCCCTTTACTGAGAAAGGGGTTCTGGAGCTCAATGTGAGGAGGAGCAGCAGCTTGGAGCTCTGTGGTCCTTGGCACCCGAGGTCCCAGGAACAGTGCTCCCTCTGCTTGCTAGGGATGGCCTCTGGTCTGGCTCTGCTGCCACGTCATCCCTTACCTTTGTACCTGCCATACAGCTGCTCCAGCTTCCTCTGGTCCACAGCGTCCCGCATGGACTCCCTGTGGAACACGTCTGGGGTTTGGAAGAAGCTGGCTGTGGCCTCGTCTAGCTTCCACTCACTTTGCGTTAGGCAGTAGATGGCAGTTCTCTCACCAGCCTGAGTACACGCCATAAACTGGCGGACCTTGTCCTTCTGAGTCGACTTAAGCTTATGCTTTGGGATGCAAAAGAAGCAGGAGAGCCAATGAAGCCTCTCTAGGGTTTGTGTAGCCTCTACTTCTAATGCCTGCTTTTTAACTGGACTCAACTTCACTTCAGAGTTACAGGTCACCAGAGCCTTGTTCATCAGTTAAAAAGACTCCACAGTCTTCTGAAAACTGGAACGACAGCATCTATAGAGCAACAGATATGCCAAGTCCAGTCCTCAACAAATTGTGAGAATCAGCCTTTTACAGAAAATACATTTGATCACTACCTGGTTCCTCTTACACAAGCAGAACAGTCCCCCGCTTGAAAATCTCAGCACGAGCTCTCGGCAAGTCTAGCCCTCTGAAGACGAGGTAGGACCTGACTTCAGGGCAGGGTCCTCTGCAGGGGCTTTGCTTCTATTGAGCCCAAGTGCTACTGAACAGGAGGGGCCAGCAGTTTGAAACATTGAGCTTTCCAGTTTAAAAACAACTACAGTAATGAAAACATGCACACATAAAATAATTATCACATCAGCAGCATAAAAAGTTTGTTGTGACGAAATGAAAGTGATGACACTGGTCACAACATGTCTGTACGTGTGAGACAGAAACAGGGCAGGGCAGGAGGGTAGGCAAAACCAGCAAGCTGCAAGGGAACTGCGCTATCTATAGTCCATGATGAAACAGCAGACACAGGGTGAAGGTCTCACTGCTCTAATGTCACCTGGTGAGAGCAACACCAGTGCAGAGCAACTGCTAACTTGGGCAAATTAAAGCAATCACCGTCATCTACTAGGGGCTGATTCTTCTTTTTGTTTTTTAATATTTTTTATTTTTTGGTGTAGATGGACACAACACAATGCACTTTTTTTCTTCTTCTCACTTTTATGTGGTGCTGAGGATTGAACCCAGGTCCCGCCTGTGCTAGGCGAGTGCTCTACCGCTGAGCCACAATCCCAGCCCCAGGGGCTGATTCTTTTTATTATACAAATGCTTTACCCAATACAAGGGGAAAAACTTTACTTACAAGGATTATATTCAATCTCGTTCAAATAAAGATGAGAATTTATAGAAACAGAATAAATTGCGACCTACAGGAAGATGTAAGCGGATGACAGATGGAGATGAAAAAACGGAGGCATGAGAAGAGCCAGGCTGTGACTGGCGGGAGACCCTGCGTACCACAAGCTGAGTACGGAGGAAGCAGGCTCCCGCACGCAGGTGCCACAGCAGAGAATAGGTCAGTTAGGATAACGTCTTTTTAATCAACGTAGGAACCCACAGTGGGTTCTTACTGATCCTAGTGGTTTCACTGATCCTGGTCTCGAACCTGAGGGAAGTGGCTTGGCCTGATTCCTCACCATCATGCCAAGAATAAGCACCAGAGGAAGCTACAGAGGTTTCAAAGGCAACCCAAGCATGCTGGTAGCAGAACACCAGCATAACTCAGCAGGAGTCAGTGCAGCCAGAAACACACAGCTGCTTCACAGGTTTTGGGCCCAAGACCTTTCCTGGATCTCACAATGTCAAAACTATTTCCCAAGAATTCAAAGCTGTCACTAGACAACCTCATGCTCATCTTGAGAGTGTGCAGGAGAGGCCTCCAGGCTGCCTGAGCCGTGATACCACAATAGGCTAAATGAAAAAGATTCAAGAACTTCTTTCCTTTGATACCAGATATTAAAATTATCTGCTGGGGCTGTGGTTGTAGCTCAGTGGTAGAGCACTTGCCTAGCATGTGTGACGCACTGGGTTTAATCTTTAGCACCACATAAAAATAAATAAAATACAGATATTGTGTTCATCCACAACTAAGAAATTTTTAAAAATCTGCAAAAATGAAATGTAAAAAAGTAATGTGCTTGCAATTATTAATCCTCACATATTTAAAAACTTATTTTAATTCCTGATGCAGTGAACATCAATGTCCATTAACCACATAAACAAAAGCTCTTTGGGTCCCCAATCATTCTTAAAAATACAGGGCTGTGGCCATATGAATCTCTTGTGGTTCTGCCACTGCAGGTGGAAGCAGACAGTGGGAATGGTTTATACACAAGTGGGTATGGCTGCTGGCCTTGACATTTCACTTATAAAAACAGGCAGCTAGTTTGTGACTGCTGAACGCGATCTAAATTCTAGAGTGACACATGGGACGTATATACATATACTATACGTTATTTCCCAAAACAGTTCTTGAAAAGAACAGACAAAGAATTCAAGGTTATATTCTCTAGTAAGATCAATCTAGTTAAATCAGGGAAGAGCTCACATGTCATGAGAGCCAGCTGACAAGTGATAAAGTCAGCATCTTTTTTGAAGATGGTCAAGGATGGACAGACACGGCCAAGAGTTGCTTCAAAAACTAAGACAAGACACACATGCAATCAGAAAAAGTCCCTCCTGAGCAACAGCCATAGCTGCTTTATTATGGAAGAGCCAACCAACACCATCCTGGTCATAAAACAAAATTCAGTCCATCCATATAACGGAATGTTATTTAGCCATAAAGGAACAAAGTAATGGCATATGCCACAGAATGGGTGAACCTCAAAAGGAACATGCTGAGCAAAAGTCAGACCCAAAAGGCTACGTGTCACATGATTCCATTTACAGGAAATGTTCAGAATAGGCAAATCTATAGAAACAGAAGGCAGATTAGAGGGTGCCAGGGGTTGGCAGGGAGGAGTTGGCAACGCTTGCTCATGAACAGGGTTTCCCTGGGAGTGATGAAAATGTTCTGAGACTTCATAGAGGTGGTGGTGGCAGAACACTGAATGTTCTAAACACTGACCTGCACACCTCAAAATAGCTAATTTTATGTCATGTGAATTCTACCTCAAAAAAATGTCAACATAACAGCTAGGCTTCCAAGACCAATGAGCAGAGTGGCACACCCCAGGTGGCTGTGTAATTTGACCAGCATTACACACTGATGGCTGCACATCAAGAAAACATGGGTCAGGCCTGGTGGTGCACACCTGTAATCCCAGCGGCTCCCGAGGCTGAGACAAGAGGATCTTGAGTTCAAAGCCAGCCTCAGCAAAAGTGAGGCGTGAAGCAACTCAGTGAGACCCTGTCTCTAAATAAAACACAAAATAGGCTGGGGATGTGGCTCAGTGGTCGAGTGCCCCTGAGTTCAATCCCCCATCCCTGAAAGAAAACACAGCCATCTGGAAGAGGGGATGATGTCTGACTCTGAGCTAGACTCCTGAGGATCACTAGTGGAGCCCTCCCCGGCGTGACAACAGTGCTACATTCACTGAAGAGAACATGCTTTGCAGATGCAGGTGAATAATATCTAGGCCATTCCACATGGTTTTGAAACTTTCCAGGTTAATCACAGAAGTAACTTAGGCAGAAGTGAAGACAGAAACACTGCCCCTTCTATGCGGGACAACCCAACTTTGGACTTCAACGGGTACCAAGGTGCTAGTTTGGCATGAGCAGCAGCAGCCATGAAGGAATAGCCAGGGGTATGTCAACAAAACTGCAAGATTTGATGTTTCCCACACCGGTTTCTCTATAAAGTAGCAGCAATTGAAACAATGATCAACAGTTACATCGAAGGATTGCATGCACTTCATGTCCAAAAGTAACTAGGAGATCCAGGTTCCACGGGTAGAAAAGGGAAAGTGAGGTTCATAAACGAAGCGCTGCCTCCATTTAGACACATGCAAATCAATGCGAGGTTAACCAAGGTCCGCAAACGGGCAGGACGAAGACCCAGGCACAAGTGCTGACGACTTTCAGCGAGGCTCACCAGGTCATGGAAAGCACAGCAGGGGGAAGGGAGTTTCCTAAGTCTTTTTAGTTTATTCTGCTAAAAGTACACAATTCTTGACGTAAAAATCGGGACAGTCCAGGGGAAAGAAACACCAAACAGAACCTCTAACCTGCTAAGCCCTCAACGCTTTCCGAGCGACCCTGTGGGGAGCCCGGCCCCGGACACCACGGAGGCGAAACACACGCATCGCAGACCTCCCTGCAGACAGGCCCAGGGGCACCTCCCTTCTCAGGGTAGCCGCCCGCCACCGCGCGGTCCCACCGCCGCCTGCCTTCTCGGCGACCCGGGCCCAACGCCGGCTTCGTCCCCCGCGCTACGGGGCCAGCGGCGTCCTCTCGGGACCCTGTGGGCCCGCTGCCATCGCTCGGCCCCGGCCGGTCTCCGCCCGGGCGACGAGCTCGACGCCCGACACCTACCATGCTCGCCGGCGCCGCAGCCCACCGGCCCTCGGCGCAGGCGCGTGCTGTCCCGCTCCCGCCCGCCCTCTGCGCAGGCGCATCCCGCCTGGCCGACCGCCGGCTCTCTGCGCAGGCGCACGCCGTCGGGCGGCACCTGGGGCGTTCTCCCTCCTCCCAGCTTCCGGCTTGCACGGCGTCGCCCGCTCAGTGCAAGCGGTTCTGCCGCTCCTCCTTCGGAGGCCACCACCGACCTGCGGCTCTCAGGCCTCGAGTCCACTGGGAGGAGGAGGAGGGAGACCGAGTGCACCGCGGAACTCCAGCTCCCGGAGTGCCCGGCGCCGCGCAGGGGCCGGCCGGACCGCCCACGCCCCGCCCTCTTAAAGAGGCCGCGCCTCGCTCTTTGGCCCTGGAGGAGTTGCCCGCGCGGGGAGAGGGCGGTGGCGGTCCTTCGCCTCCCGGTCTCGTCTCCGGTTCCGCGTCTGATCCGCGTCCCGTCTTTCCCCAGGCGGCCAAGAGAAGGGATGCGGGGAAGCCCGCGTCCAGAGCTTTGCTCGTGGCGCCGCGGAGCTCCGGATAGAGGACATTGATGCTTGGACTGCACGTCCAGGGCGCGGCTACCTCGTCCCGGTGAGGGCCGTGGGTGCGCTGGGCCCCGTCCGTCCAGCGGCGAGCCCCAGGGGCCTCCTTCCCGGCGAGGGGCTCCCGCCCAGGAGACGCCCCTTCCCGGCGAGGGGCTCCCGCCCAGGAGACGCCCCTTCCCGGCGTGGGGCTCCCTGGTGGGGGCGTCCTTGGGGATCCTCCTTCACCAGGGCCCCCCGGAGTGGGCGTTCCCACAGGGGCTCTTCCCCAGGGGTCGCATCTTCTCTGGGGCTCAGGGGAATCTTCCCAGATAGGCTTCTTCTCCGGGGTATTCTTCCTCCTGGGCGGGTGCAGGCTTGTGGGGCTTTCTTCTCTGAGAGCTACCTCGGGTGGGGCAGGTTTCCCTCTGGAACAATACCGCTGGGTCTCTCCTTGGTGGGTGCTCCCCTTCCCAGAGGATTCCTTCCTGGGGGCTCCCCTCGCCTAATGGGCACTAAGAGGTGACCTGTCCTGCTCCCTGGAGCTTACTGGTCTGTCTTGCCCCGTGTTAAGGCCAATTAGCAGTCGTCCTTTACCGTCTTTTTAAAGACAGATACACCTGGCAGCAGACCCAGGTTTGCTGATCAGGGCCAGCATACCGTGTTCCACAAGGCTTTCACTTAAGCTTACAGAGCCTGGAAGGTGTCAGAGTAGACAAAATAACCAGGATGGTTTGCACATCTCCTGGGAGGCCTTAGTTCATAACCTAGCTGTGAATTGTTTGGGAGTGACCAATTAAATAAGTCCAAAGTGACAGAAGGTCTAGCATATCTGCCCGCCTCACTGTCCCACCTCTTTTTGCTCCTTTACAGCCTCTTGCAACCCTTCAGAAGGAGAAGGGGGACTGGGTAGACTTTGTGACTTGGTCTTTACCAGCCAGTTCACCTCCTGGCCACCTAGTGCAGGTTTCTTGCTGCTGGAGGGATGTTTGCTACTGAGAGGGCACTAATTCACGAGTCTCCTTTTTCCTTCCTTGTTGGCTTTCTTGGCACTGAAGGAGGAGCAAACCCGGGCAGCTGGCCTGCAGCTCCTTGTATGGCCCTGCTTCTCTCTGTTCTTTGACAGTCTCACCTGGTACCACCTGAGCAAACAGTAGCTATTTAAACACCCTGAGGGACACCCAAGGTTGCACGGCACATCCCTGTTTTCCTGCTCAGCCTCTGCACATTTTCCTCATCATTCTTAGAATCAGAACTTATTGGTCTTGCATATTGTCTGTTTTTTTTTTTCAAACAGTAGAATCTCATGATGGGATTAACTAATGAAATATTTGCTTTTTCTAGAGGTTTTATAGTTTAAAGCTTTTTAATAGCCTCAGTAATTACCTTCTTTGCCTTTCCTTCCTCCTCCTTGTTCTCTAATTCTTTTACTAATTTGAAATGAATAATGTATTTATAAATCATTTATTTCATTTTTGGCAACTGTCAGTTTATTTGTAGGATCATAAGTGCTCCATTTTTAGAAAATGTACTTTAAAGTTTAAAATTGGTCTTTAACAAAAAGGCTCCATAAAGAGACTTCAGGTCACTCACTCCCCTGAGGTGGACTTGCCTGCTCGTGGCTCTCTTCCTCTTGGCCCACACAAATGCTGCCTGTGCTGAACTTCACATGTGGCAGTAATGTGAAGAAATCAGGGGCACCTTCTGTTTTTTCTCTTGCAGGAGAAGCTAGATGACTCTCTGTTAGACATGTACTCAGCTCCCTACACATTCTCCCACAGGCTCAGGAATTCCCTGCCGAGACCCACAGGGAGCTGCCCTCCATTGGGGTGATCATGCACTGCCACTCACTAGGGCCCTAGCTTCAGCTGAATGGACCAAGGTAGCCACCAGGAGCTGGCTGTCCCCACAGCTGTCCCCCAGCTTTGCACACTCAGGAGAGAAGTTGGCCTGTTGGGGACCATCTCGGTTGAGTCATCTACCTGACAGACCCACCTGGTGGTGCTACTTCATAAACACTCTAGGTAGGCTAAGTCGACTTTATTTCCCACAGTGTGGCTTGGTGCACACTGAGCAAATGGGTGGCACAGGTCCCAAGGAAGAGAGGGCAGCAAGTTATCTGATAGGCCAAGGAGAGCACCAGCTTCTCAAAACTCCTGCAGACACAGAGCATGGAGGTTCCCTGAAAGGACTGCCCTGATGCTTGTCCCCTGTGCTCTCTAGCAGGTGGTGCTATGTGCTGCCCCCGTACCTGAGGGCCCTTGCTCTGGGTATCGAACCCGGTGTGCCCTACCATTGAGCTACTTACTGGTCCTTTATTTTTAGACAGAGTGTTGCTGAGCTGCTTAAGATCTCACTGAGTAGCTGTGGCTGGACTTAAACCTCAGCCTCTGGAGTCTCTGAGATGATGGGCATTTGCCACTGTGCTTGGCTCAAAGTGTTGATTTTTCTCTTGTAAATAAAAAGTGTCACTGGTAGACTCTTAGTGTCACTGGTAGGCTGCACTGTAGAGCTGCAGCCATCCCTGTGCTTGGCCTGCCCACTGGCGGACTGTTGGCCTGGTCACTGTAGACTCGGCGGCCGGTTCACAGATGGACCCCATGCCTACCCACTGGCGGACTCCCTTGCCCTGTGTGTGTCCCAGTGAGTGCAGGTGAGGGGCTGTGCTGGCTCCTTCCAGCATTTCCTTCCCTGGAGGATCCTAGTCCCTTTTAGCCGCAGACACCTCTCCCCCTCCCTCACCCTGAGAGCCACTCATCTGTCCTGCGTCCTGTGCCACTGTGAGGCACTTATGTAAAGGGAATTGTGTAGTATGTGGTCTTTGGAGGTTCCCTTTACTCAGCCTCAAGATCTGTTCATGTTGTTGAACATATCGGTAGTTCACTATTACAAGAATCCAAATGTCTTGTTAACAACTAAATAACAATACTGGAAGTAAAAATATTTAAAGTTTGCTCAAGAGGAAACGTGGTATAATTTAGTAGTCCATAGGATTTTGTAGACAGGCTTGAAAGTAAAATGATATGAGCTTTTGAAAATGAGTGATGTGCATTAAGAATGTATAAATGCAGGGCACAGTGGCACAGGCCTGTAATCCCAGTAGCTTGGGAGGCTGAGACAGGAGAATTGTGAGTTCAAAGCCAGCCTCAGCATCTGTGAGACCCTGTCTCTAAGTAAAATACAAACTAGGGCTGGGGATGTGGCTCAGTGGTTGAGTGCCCCTGTGTTCAATCCCTGGTACAAAATAAATAAATAAATACACACACGAATGTATATATGTAATTTCAATATCATGCTCATGTTATGAAACATCTCAGTGGTGAATATTAATGTGACTACAACTGAAATCCTAAAAGAGAAATTAGTAACTCCCTTAGGTGTGGGGGTAGAGGGATAACTTTAATTTCCAGAACCTGGTTGAGGAAAGAACCAGAAATGTGCACAGAGAGGTGTTACGTACAAACTGCATTGCAAGTTGTTTTTCTGAAGCATGAAACCACAAAAGAACCACTTTTAGGGCTGGGAATTTACGTAATGGTAGAGAACTTGCCAGCAGGTGAAGGCCCTAGTTCAATTCCTAGTACTGCCAAAAAAAAAAAAAAAAAAAACACCTTTGGAGATGTTCTGGGGAGGATGGAAGCATGAAGGCAGCACCTCAGATTTCTGTCTGGGTCTGGAGGTCTCCCAGCAGGTCCTCGCTGCTCTGCAGTGGGCTCGAAGCTGGCATCGTGAGATGGGTGCTTTGCTGGGAGCTGAGCTGCAGCCATCCTTGTGCTGCATCAGCTCAGTCCTTTCGGGGTCTGGCTTCTAACAGACGCACTGAAATCCAGCTCTGAGTTTCTGTGATAGAAAAGGTTTGAGCAGTTAGTAGGGGTCATAGGTATTATTATTTTTTTATTTTTCTATCTTCATCTCTTATTAGCTCTTAACTGTGCTGACTTTGGAAATTTGGCAAGACTCCAGGTGATTCTGGAAAACCAGCAGGGTGACTGAGGGGCCATGTCTCAGGAGATGGCCTTTCTGAAATGCTCCTGAACATGGTCTCGAGGCTGGCCCACCTGAGGTGGTGTTTTCTGGGCGTTGATATGTATAGTCCCTCTTGGGTAGAACTGGCTTCTGTCTTTCATACATGGTAGATTTGGTAGAAATACAAAGCTTAAGATTTCTAACCATCACCTTTAAAGTGAGATGTAACTGACCTTTCATCTCCCCTCTGTGTCAGGCATCCAAGAGGCACTTACTCCGTCGCTGAGTGTTTGGTTGAAGTGGTTCAGATGTTGTTGGTGATCCGGGAAGAATGGCGTTTTCTTTAGGAAGCTTACGGTGTCCTGGTGTGTTGGTATTTAACTCGGGTCAGTAGTGGTGAGCTGTAGTTGAGCCGTGTGTGACGGGAAATCTGTTTTTCAGCTGACCATGTGCACAGAAGATGCAGCCTGACCCGAGCTGCCGCCTGGAGCCCTGGCTGTGCTGGGACCATGAGGGCCTCGGAGGAGACTCTCTTCTGGATGCTGCTTCTGGCCCTCTGCTGGGTGGCAAGTGCCACAGAGCATGCGGAGGTGGCAAAACATGCCATCAAGCTGCACCGCGGCAAGGGAGCACCTGCCGCCCAGAGGAGGCAGTGGGCCCTGGACAGCTGCAGGAAGCTCACCGGGCTCCTGCGGCAGAAGCGTGTTGTTCTCCACAAGCTGAAGAGTGCTATCAGAGCGGTGGAAAAAGACGCCGGCCTGTCCGATGAAGAGAAGCTGTTCCAGGTGCACACGTTTGAGATTTTCCAGAAAGAACTGAATGAAAGTGAGAATTCCATCTTCCAGGCCATCCACGGGCTGCAGAGAGCCCTGCAGGGGGATTACAGAGACGTGGTCAACATGAAGGAGAGCAGCAGGCAGCGGCTGGAGGCCCTACGGGAGGCCGCCATCAAGGTCAGCCATGTGGCCAGTCCTGCCCAGAGCTGTGATCTGGGGTGGGGCGGGGGTCTCGGGAGCCTCTGGGTGCCAGTCACTTCTAGGAGGGGCCAGCCCTTCAGCACTCTGTTGTGGAGACCCCCGAGTCTGGCTGAGCACTGACGGGCGGGAACGCCTGCAGCCTTGCGCTCCTGTGAGGGCTCGGCCACCTGCACTGGGCCTGAGAGTGTCCACCAGGGACTCCCTGACCAGCCCTGGGTGTGCCAGGACTCTGGCCTACGTGCAGCGGCAGAGTTGCCTTTCCAGGCCCTTCTCAGAACACGGTGCCATGGTCCTTGAGGGACGCTGGCTGCAGCTGTGACCTGGGTCTCTTGCCAGATTCTCTTCTGAGTGAAGCCTGTGTTCTTCATGGCCTTACAACAAAAACAAAAATATAAAAATACTTATAAACAGATGTGTGCCCGTGAGGTGAGGCTTTGGACCAAGTGTGCTTCTAAAGGGGGCCACTGTGCCAGTGTTTCCGCAGGCACTGCCGAGCACCTGCAGCTCGCCAGGCGCCACACCCAGGCTCAGACAGCAAGTGCCATGTCCCCTTCGTGGAAGACCTCAGGATGTCACGGCTTGAAAGGAGATATAACTTATTTAGGACTGTCACCAAAACAAGGGTGTTTTTTTGGTAGGATACAACAGTCAGACAAGCATTCAAATCAAGGCATTCAGTGACCTGACTTGGCTGCCTGCCTGTTGCTGCCTGCCTATTGCCCATGTTTCAACCCTTGGGACAGTCGAGGTGCTAAGACCCTTTTTTTGTTTGTTTTAATATTTTTTATTTGTTGATGGACCTTTATTTTATTTCGATGTGGTGCTGAGAATTGATCCCAGTGCCCCACACATGCCAGGCAAGCACTGTACCACTGAGCTACAACTCCAGCCCCGTCCCTTTGGTTATAAGAGGAATTCCGGTGGACTCCAGGTTTGCAGTCGTCTGTTAGGGAGAAGACTTGTGAGTCTGGTGGCCACAGTCCAGAATTGCAGGCCATGTCACACCCTGCATGCTGCAGCCTGTATCTGTCATGCCTCAGGGTTCTGTGGTCCTCCAGGGTGGTAGCAGCCACCGTTGGGGCCCTGGGGAGGGGACAGGGGTTACTGCAATCACGAAAGAGCCACGCTGCTGTGGTAGCTGGCCACGGCTTGGTCCCAGCCAGGTTCCCTTCTTGAAACATGAGAAAACGTTTTAAAAGTCAGGTTATCAGTTGACTAGAGTTATGTAAAGTATGTTTACTAAGCGTGATGACCAACACCTCCCATGAGGGTCCCAAATAACCAACACATTCTACTTTACGTGTTTTTCTGGACCCGTTAGTCGCCCCGTCTGATGGGATGGGACCGCATCCTGCTGTAGAAATCCCAGAGGTAGCTACACACCAGGTGTTGCTGCTGGCTTTCAGGCAGGGATGTGCTTCCTGAGCGGCAGCACTCGGCAGTTTGTGAGGTGGCCTTAAGGGATGTTTGACCCACCTGCAGTGGACACTGCCTTCTCAGGGGTGGAGGTGCAGACGCTGTCCCTGAGCTGGACCCACCTGCAGTGGACACTGCCTTCCCAGGGTGGAGGTGCAGACGCTGTCCCTGAGCTGGACCCACCTGCAGTGGACACTGCCTTCCCAGGGTGGAGGTGCAGACGCTGTCCCTGAGCTGGACCCACCTGCAGTGGACACTGCCTTCCCAGGGTGGAGGTGCAGACGCTGTCCCTGAGCTGGACCCACCTGCAGTGGACACTGCCTTCCCAGGGTGGAGGTGCAGACGCTGTCCCTGAGCTGGACCCACCTGCAGTGGACACTGCCTTCCCCAGGGTGGAGGTGCAGACGCTGTCCCTGAGCTGGACCCACCTGCAGTGGACACTGCCTTCCCAGGGGTGGAGGTGCAGACGCTGTCCCTGAGCTGGATCCACCTGCAGTGGACACTGCCTTCCCAGGGTGGAGGTGCAGACGCTGTCCCTGAGCTGGACCCACCTGCAGTGGACACTGCCTTCCCAGGGTGGAGGTTCAGACGCTGTCCCTGAGCTGGACCCACCTGCAGTGGACACTGCCTTCCCCAGGGTGGAGGTGCAGATGCTGTCCCTGAGCTGGACCCACCTGCAGTGGACACTGCCTTCCCAGGGTGGAGGTGCAGACGCTGTCCCTGAGCTGGACCCACCTGCAGTGGACACTGCCTTCCCAGGGTGGAGGTGCAGACGCTGTCCCTGAGCTGGACCCACCTGCAGTGGACACTGCCTTCCCAGGGGTGGAGGTGCAGACGCTGTCCCTGAGCTGGACCCACCTGCAGTGGACACTGCCTTCCCAGGGTGGAGGTGCAGACGCTGTCCCTGAGCTGGACCCACCTGCAGTGGACACTGCCTTCCCAGGGTGGAGGTGCAGACACTGTCCCTGAGCTGGACCCACCTGCAGTGGACACTGCCTTCCCAGGGTGGAGGTGCAGATGCTGTCCCTGAGCTGGACCCATCTCCAGTGGACACTGCCTTCCCAGGGGTGGAGGTGCAGATGCTATCCCTGCACATTCCGAAGCTCCCTGTGTTTGGGATGCTTGACCTCCCTTGCTGGACAGTCGGTCACTGAGCAGCGGTGGGGCATTGACCTGGAGCACCGCTGGTGGGTCTAGTCACCAGGACCCTGAGCAGATGAGTCCCCTCCTGGTTTTTCTTGTAATGTATCTTGCCCTTTCCTACGAACAAATAGGAAGAGACCGAGTATGTGGAACTTCTCGCCGCAGAAAAACATCAGGTGGAAGCCCTTAAGCACATGCAGCATCAGAACAAGAGCCTCTCCATGCTGGATGAGATCCTGGAGGACGTGAGGAGGGCGGCAGATCGCTTAGAGGAGGAGATAGAGGAGCATGCCTTCGATGACAACAAATCAGTAAGCCGCCTTCCGGCACCTCTGCCCTGCGAGCCGTGCTGCTGGGCCTGGCCATCGGTGCGGCTGTGACTCGGGGTCTGCGAGCGACACGCGGGTGCTCTGGCAGGGCTGCAGGAGTGGGCAGCCAACCTGCTCCTTCGCCCCCTGGCACTCACTGCCAGCCCAGCTTGGCCACTCACGGGGCTTGGGACTGTGGCCTCGGGAGGCTTGGAGGGTTCCTTCCTCGTCAGAGGCAGCAGGTTCCAGCTGCTCAGTTCTGACAGGCTGAGACCCTGGGGCGAGATCAAGGCCAGCGGAGAACGGGCTGTGGGTCTAGGGGTGGACCCACGAAAGGGTGGAGAGAAAGAAACAGAAACTGGTATTTGAATTCTCAGTTTCTGGGGTCAAGTGTGAGCGTGTGCCCTGCATGAGGTCAAGTGGATGTCTGGAAGTAGCAGCAGCTGCTTCTGCCCAGAAACGCTTCATGGAGCGAGTGCCTTCATGCTGGTGGTCTTCTGTCTCGTTAGACACAGTGTGAACACGTCCACCTTGATGTACGTTCTTTCCTCTTGATGTTGACTGCAGAAGCACCAACATGATTCTGATTGCATGATATTGGTCACTCTCACAGGTCAAAGGGGTCAACTTTGAGGCAGTTTTGCGGGTGGAGGAGGAAGAGGCCAGTTCCAAGCAGAACATCACAAAGCGGGATGTGGAGGAGGGCCTGGGCTTGAGCATGCTGATCGACTCCCAGAACAACCAGTATGTCCTCACGAAGCCCCGGGACGCCACCATTCCACGTGCAGACCACCACTTCATAAAGGCAAGCTGAGGCCACCCGCCCGTCTCGCTGGGAGTCAGCAGGCCTGACCTGACGCGGGGCCCCTCGGAGGGGGGTGGTGCACAGCCTTCCTCCTGCCAGAGAAGGCTGGCTTCCCATGCTGGGCTTCGAGACAGCATCCCTTAGTTAATTGTTTCTAAAGGAAAAAGGCGTTTTGACATTTAAGATGAAATTTGATTCTGTTTTGGAGAATTTGGAGGACTCTCTGAAGTTTAGAGTGACCGTCATGGGATTAAACTCTCGCTGTCTGAGACCTATTTGAGCGGTTGACTGAGGCAGGAGGATCACTGGAGCCCAGGGGTTTAAGACCAGTCTAGCAACATAGCAAGGCGCCATCTAAAATTATAACCTGAGGTTAAAGAAAACAAACTCTTTTCTATAGAAGAGAAAGCCCTTTGGGCAGAGAAGTGTGGACTGGGGCACAGGGCGTGGCATTCCAGGTCCTCCCAGGAAGTGGCCCAGTCTGCAGTGGAGTGCACCCTCCAAGGGGGCCTGGAGGGATCAGATAAGCTCAGATCTCCACAGAACTCTTACCTGGCAGAGCCTTGCAAGGAACAGAAACCAGAGGGGCTGGGCCTCGGTTCCCAGGGAAGAGGGCTCCTCCCGGGCGCTGGCCTGCATCCTGCTGTCCTTGATTGTGAAAGAACAGGCCATGTCCGTAGACCAGCTCAGTGCCTCCTTCACAGCAGTCCCTTTCTCCCAATGCGATGAGTAAGTCGCGTCTGGGGATGTGTTTGAGACTGTGAACAGCCTGCTCCCAGTAAGTTCTCACCCAGTGGTTCTGACACCTGGGAAAGACTTGCCCGTGTGGGTGACAAGCAGAGAGTGATAGGGAGGACCCCATCTGCAAGGGCTTTGAGGCCAGGAATGGGTGGAGTCCAGGGCTGGGAGAGATGGAGCATGCTGTGGGCGTGAGCAGGACCAACCAGAGCTGGCTCGTCTGCTCGCGACACGGTGTGCTGCGCTCTGCTGCAGACACAGCAGTACAGAACCTCTCAGTCCTATTGTCTGCTGGTTCCTGTAAGGGGCTGGCCGTCATCCTGCCATCCCAGCCCACCCGTCCCCTTGATCTGTGCTTGTCTGTTCCGCTCTAGGACATTGTCTCCATAGGCGTGCTGTCCTTACCTTGTGGCTGGCTGTGCACAGCAATAGGGCTGCCCACCATGTTTGGGTACATCATCTGTGGTGTGCTTCTGGGGCCTTCAGGACTGAACAGCATCAAGGTAAGAATAGAACTTGACTGCTCTGATACTGGACAGGACAGACACACAGAAGAGAGCTCTGAACTGGAGTCAATGAAGAGCCGTCCTCCCCCCAGGCCAGGAACACACCCTAGAGCTGGGGCATTGCCCTCCGCGACCAAGAGGCCGCTGGGCAGAAGGCAGCCGCTGGCTCCATGGTCATTAGCGTAAAGGCTCTGTTTCTAGTCACCCAGACGTCCTCAGGCGCCAGGCTGTTGGAAGTGCTGGGTCCCTCCTGTGCAGTCCTGAACGCGCACCAGGAGCGCCTGTGGCACCGTCCCAGGGCAGCGGGCCGGGCTGCTCTTGCCAGAGCTGCTTCAGACCAGTTGTGCTTGTCACAGGTGAACACTCTGACAGCAAGGAAGGGTCCCAAGCCTGTGGCCTCCCAGCGTGTCATCTGAGCACACTCAATATCCCGGGAGGCTAAAGATGAGCCACAAACGCCCCCCAGCTTTGCTGGTGTGTCCAGGGCCGGGGGGTGAGGAGCCCTGCTCCCCCACTGGTGACTGGTACGCCTTGAACCTCAGTGATTTTCCCGACATAGCAGAAAGGGTCTGAAGAGGAACCATTTGGGGCTCCTCTGAGCAGCAGGTGGCCCTGGCCAGCTGCAGAGCTGCCTGCCAGCACCTTCAGCCGGGAGCTGTCAGCTGACCTGACGCAGGGCCACATGGAGGCTGCTCGCCCCCTGGCAGCACAGAGGGCCGGCAGTGTGGCTTTCTGCACTGGCACCGAGTGCGGCTCAGCACAGGGAAGGCTGCAGGCGGGAGCCTCCTGCCTCATCCCACCCTTCCAGGCAGACACGGTGCCCTCTTCCTCCTCAGCCAAGACAGCGGGAGCAGGGTCAAGGCCAAGGGCTGGCGCTGCAGACGCTGATCTCGATAAGTTGCGGCACTGAGGAGGGAGGCGTGGTTGCAGATGGCCATCCAGGAGCACCTTGTAGGAGTGGGGAGGGCCCCTGTGCAGGGCGCTCAGGCTTCCACTCCCGAGTTCAGGCTGTTGTTTTGGAGTCACAGCACAATCAGGGAACGGGACGAGAAGTGAGAGAGAGCAGCTGGACGTGGGTAAGGGCAGGGCTGGGTTTGCCAGCCAGTGCAGGGAGGCGCTCTGTGGGCAGCTGAGGTTCACCCACAGCGCCAAGAAGAGCACCAAGAGCACTCAGCAGCTGAGACAGGCAGAAGGCGGGGTGCCAGTCACAACAGGGCGGGGTCTTCACCTGTGAGGCCAGCTCAGTGGGTCAGGACAGAGCCACGGGAGCATTCTAAAAGATGGAGCTGGGCACCTGTATCCCAGCATCTCTGGAGGCTGAGGCAGGAGGGTGGCAAGTTCAAAGATAGCCTCAGCAGCTTAGTGAGACCCTGTCTCTAAATAAAAAATAAACAGGTCTGCGAATGTGGTTCCGTGGTTAAGCACCTGTAGGTTTAATCCCCAGTATCAATAAAATAAAAAAAAATAAAATAAAAGGATTGAACTGTTAGTCACCAGGAGAGAGACATCAAATATTTTGTGCTATTTATTTACCTAGTGAAAACATTAAAGTGAACACCAAATGAAGAGTCAGAGCAGTCACAGAAGCTGTTCACCAACACTGTGGATGTGGGCGTTGAACTCGGGGGAGATACATCTGCAGGGACTTGCTCGGCCCTAACAGGAGCCAAGAGCGAGCAGTGCCAGTGAGCTGCCGCCTCCTCCCAGAGGTGGCCAGCCAACAGTGCTGGGGAGGCCCGGAGCAGCTTGCAGACAGCGGAGAGAAGCATGCTTCTCTGTGAATCGAGACCAGGGGAGACCAGATGTAGGAGAAATTCCAGGAATTGTTCCCTTTGAAGTTCCAGTGTTGGGGGCTTCCTGCCGGGGCCCAGCACCAGGGGGTGTGGGGGCTCCCCTGGAGGCCTGGACTCACTCAGCCTCTCCGCCTTGCTCTGCAGTCCGTGGTCCAGGTGGAGACCCTGGGAGAGTTCGGCGTCTTCTTCAGTCTCTTCCTCGTGGGCCTGGAGTTCTCCCCGGAGAAGCTGAGAAAGGTGAGGCTGTGTCTTAGCCCAGGTGGCCTGTCCCGTCGGGCGTTCAGTGACAACTTGGCTGTTGAATTTCATGTGTTTAGGATAGAACGTGTTATTTTAGTTTGATATACTATTTTTAGGGCATAAGTTTCTAAAGATAAAAAATGTTCCATTTGTTAAAGTTAAGATCTAATAACTGGAGTTGACTTTCCTGAGGCTAAGGTCCAGAAATAATGTTCCACCTTAATAAGTGGGCCCTTCCAAGAAGGTGCCGGACTTTGGGGTGGAACACCACAGACGGGTACTCAGTGCTTCCCTGGCGGGAGTCCCACCACGGGCCGCGAAGACGCTCAGGTTTTCAGCAGATGCTTGGGGATGGAAAAAGGCATTGAAGGTGGTGGGGATACAGTGAACATCATAGGCATCCAAAGGAAAGTCACCCTTGGCCGGGCAGGGTAAGGAGGGAGGACCTCGCCGCCCACTGCCCTTGCCCTCCGTCTCCCATTAGCTCTCGAGCCTCCGACCTGATCCTTTCCCAGGTCTCCACCCGAGGAAGTGTTGCGATGGGCAAAGTGCGACATCTGCAGTCCACAGGTTCCTGCCGTTTTCAATGCTCTATTCACTCAAAATCACTCAATGCAGTTTCACTATAGGTTCTCAGGGAACGACAATCCTGGGCACTGCAATAGACATGATCAGGTCAAAGCAAACAATTCTTAGTTAACTCTAAGCACTGCAAACACCCTTAGTCACGACAGACCCATCACAGACATTCCCTCTGCATGCTGAGCTTAAGTGCTGGGTTTAAAGCCTTGAGTCTCAGGTCTTAAACCAGCAGGTGCCCACTCACTCACCCTGACCAGGCCAGGAACCCACAGCTTCTCCTGGGGTGCAGCTGACGGGTGGTGAGGAGAGGGTGTGAGGAGAGGTCCCTGTTCTCACCAGGTCAGGAGGCTGCTGTAGAGTTTGAGAGGGTCAGGCAGATGATGAGAAGAGCTGGGCTGTCTGTCCAGGGGCTCACCAGGCGCTCCGGCTGTGTGCGTCAGTGTCAGCTGGCTGAATGTCCGTTTGTTCCGCTAGTCATACTGAATCTTGGAGCTTGTGTGCATCCTTTGGGTCCCTATCAGCTGTTACCTGGTTTCTTAGTGACAACTTTCATTCTTAGAGTCAGGACATGTGGTTTGGTGGTTTCTGCCCTGATATCACACTTTTGACTCTTATCAGGGTTATGACAAATGACATGCGACTTCACTCTCCTACCTGGGCTCTGTGGCTTGCCTGGTGAGACTGCAGTTTGATTTTACAATGGACTTACTTAGGCTAAGGCCTAAGGCCATCCTCACAGGAAGGAAGCACTCAAAAGGCATTTAGAAGGTCCACCCAAGTCTGAGCTCCTGGCACTGCAGGTTCAGCCTGAGTCTGGTGGCCAGTCACACCGTGGCATAACGACTTGGGAAGGTTGTGTGCCCATTGTCACAAGAACAAAGAAGCGACTTTGTTGTAGCTCTGACCTTAAGAAGAGATGAGCCAGGGGTTGTGGCCTGCACCCGTGGTCCCACGCACCCGGAGGGTACAACTTTGAGGCCAGCCTGGGCTGTACAACAAGACTGTCACAAAGGTGGGCTCGGACATGGTGGCCACCAAGGGAGCAGAGATGTGTGGGGAGCAGGGTGGGCATGATGGCAGGCGCCATGCCCCTCCGTGGCCTGAATTGTCTGTGGCCATAGCATGACTCCTTTATCTCAGGAAAAGTAAACTTTAGAGGCTTGTTTGCTTTCCAGAGTTCTGGGCCTTTACACCTGTCTCCCACCTGCTGCTGCGGCCCCTGGTTCCTAGGCCCTTTCTGGCTCTCCCATCTCCCTCTGTTCCCAGCCCACGTTCTGTAAGTCCTGCTTCCTGGCCAGGCTCCAGGACCCCCCTTTCCCCTCTGCTCCCTTCTGGGGCTTGTCTGCCTTCCTCCGCTTCCAACCTGAGAGCCCTTGTGGGTTTAATTTCCAAACTCGGAGTTTAAAGAAACTAACCCCTTTCCTGGGTCCTATAAGTGGCCGTTCCTCCTGTGAATTTTCTGGAGCGTGTTGTGAGGGGGCTTGGAGGAGGCCTATGGGTAAGGGTCTCTGGGGTGATCAGCAGAGTGGCCGTCTGCCTCGTGGTGTCATCTTGCATGGCTCGGAGCGTGAGGCCTCGGCTTCCAGCACGGTGGGCTCCTGGGCCTGCTGTGGTGCTTCACCAGCGCCTCCAGGGCCAGGGGCAGCTGAGAGCCAGCGAGGGGAGGTGATACTGCCAGGTACGGTGACGGTCATAGGAGGGTGTCCTGCTCCCCAGTGTGGAAGGAGAACACGGAAAGGCCCCTGAGGCTGCCCATGAAGCAGGGCTTACTTAAGAGGGGTCACATAGACTCTCCTGGGAGGGGAGGGGCACAGCTGGTGTCCTGGTGTCCCCAGGAGCGAGGTGTCCTGCCTTCTCACATGTCCTGGGCTTCCGTTGCTCTGCTGCCCTCTCCCCTCATCTCTCCCCCTCCCAGCCCAGCACGCCTACCAACAGCCAAGCCCTGCTCCCATGTGCCCACTCTGAGCCAAGGATGGGCTGCCAGTGCTTCTCACCGTGTTCCCATGGCGTCCGCAGCTCAGCTTTTGCCATCCTCAAGCCTTTGCTGCTCTCACTGGGGGCAGCCCTAGGCCTGGACGGCACCTTGACCCTGGTTCTCATTGCCAGAACCTCCCGTGGCCTGGAGCTGCAGAAGGTCGCTGCTGCCTTCACAGGTTCCCGTGTTCTCCATGAGAGAGGATGGACTTGGCACAGCAGGTGGCTCTGCCTTCACAGGTTCCCCGTGTTCTCCATGAGAGAGGACGGACATGGCACAGCAGGTGGCTCTGCCTTCACAGGTTCCCGTGTTCTCCATGAGAGAGGATGGACTTGGCACAGCAGGTGGCTCTGCCTTCACAGGTTCCCGTGTTCTCCATGAGAGAGGACGGACTTGGCACAGCAGGTGGCTCTGCCTTCACAGGTTCCCGTGTTCTCCATGAGAGAGGGTGGACTTGGCACAGCAGGTGGCTCTGCCTTCACAGGTTCCCCGTGTTCTCCATGAGAGAGGACGGACTTGGCACAGCAGGTGGCTCTGCCTTCACAGGTTCCCGTGTTCTCCATGAGAGAGGGTGGACTTGGCACAGCAGGTGGCTCTGCCTTCACAGGTTCCCGTGTTCTCCATGAGAGAGGACGGACTTGGCACAGCAGGTGGCTCTGCCTTCACAGGTTCCCGTGTTCTCCATGAGAGAGGACGGACTTGGCACAGCAGGTGGCTCTGCCTTCACAGGTTCCCCGTGTTCTCCATGAGAGAGGACGGACTTGGCACAGCAGGTGGCTCTGCCTTCACAGGTTCCCGTGTTCTCCATGAGAGAGGGTGGACTTGGCACAGCAGGTGGCTCTGCCTTCACAGGTTCCCGTGTTCTCCATGAGAGAGGACGGACTTGGCACAGCAGGTGGCTCTGCCTTCACAGGTTCCCGTGTTCTCCATGAGAGAGGACGGACTTGGCACAGCAGGTGGCTCTGCCTTCACAGGTTCCCGTGTTCTCCATGAGAGAGGACGGACTTGGCACAGCAGGTGGCTCTGCCTTCACAGGTTCCCGTGTTCTCCATGAGAGAGGACGGACTTGGCACAGCGGGTGGCTCTGCCTTCACAGGTTCCCGTGTTCTCCATGAGAGAGGATGGACTTGGCACAGCAGGTGGCTCTGCCTTCACAGGTTCCCGTGTTCTCCATGAGAGAGGACGGACTTGGCACAGCAGGTGGCTCTGCCTTCACAGGTTCCCCGTGTTCTCCATGAGAGAGGACGGACTTGGCACAGCAGGTGGCTCTGCCTTCACAGGTTCCACGTGTTCTCCATGAGAGAGGATGGACTTGGCACAGCAGGTGGCTCTGCCTTCACAGGTTCCCGTGTTCTCCATGAGAGAGGACGGACTTGGCACAGCAGGTGGCTCTGCCTTCACAGGTTCCCGTGTTCTCCATGAGAGAGGACGGACTTGGCACAGCAGGTGGCTCTGCCTTCACAGGTTCCCGTGTTCTCCATGAGAGAGGACGGACTTGGCACAGCAGGTGGCTCTGCCTTCACAGGTTCCCGTGTTCTCCATGAGAGAGGGTGGACTTGGCACAGCAGGCGGCTCTGCCTTCACAGGTTCCCGTGTTCTCCATGAGAGAGGACGGACTTGGCACAGCAGGTGGCTCTGCCTTCACAGGTTCCCCGTGTTCTCCATGAGAGAGGACGGACTTGGCACAGCAGGTGGCTCTGCCTTCACAGGTCCCCGTGTTCTCCATGAGAGAGGGTGGACTTGGCACAGCAGGTGGCTCTGCCTTCACAGGTTCCACGTGTTCTCCATGAGAGAGGATGGACTTGGCACAGCAGGTGGCTCTGCCTTCACAGGTTCCCCGTGTTCTCCATGAGAGAGGGTGGACTTGGCACAGCAGGTGGCTCTGCCTTCACAGGTTCCCCGTGTTCTCCATGAGAGAGGACGGACATGGCACAGCAGGTGGCTCTGCCTTCACAGGTTCCCGTGTTCTCCATGAGAGAGGGTGGACTTGGCACAGCAGGTGGCTCTGCCTTCACAGGTTCCCGTGTTCTCCATGAGAGAGGACGGACTTGGCACAGCAGGTGGCTCTGCCTTCACAGGTTCCCGTGTTCTCCATGAGAGAGGACGGACATGGCACAGCAGGTGGCTCTGCCTTCACAGGTTCCCGTGTTCTCCATGAGAGAGGATGGACTTGGCACAGCAGGTGGCTCTGCCTTCACAGGTTCCCGTGTTCTCCATGAGAGAGGGTGGACTTGGCACAGCAGGTGGCTCTGCCTTCACAGGTTCCCCGTGTTCTCCATGAGAGAGGACGGACATGGCACAGCAGGTGGCTCTGCCTTCACAGGTTCCCGTGTTCTCCATGAGAGAGGGTGGACTTGGCACAGCAGGTGGCTCTGCCTTCACAGGTTCCCCGTGTTCTCCATGAGAGAGGATGGACTTGGCACAGCAGGTGGCTCTGCCTTCACAGGTTCCCGTGTTCTGCATGAGAGAGGACGGACTTGGCACAGCAGGTGGCTCTGCCTTCACAGGTTCCCGTGTTCTCCATGAGAGAGGGTGGACTTGGCACAGCAGGTGGCTCTGCCTTCACAGGTTCCCCGTGTTCTCCATGAGAGAGGATGGACTTGGCACAGCAGGTGGCTCTGCCTTCACAGGTTCCCGTGTTCTCCATGAGAGAGGACGGACTTGGCACAGCAGGTGGCTCTGCCTTCACAGGTTCCCGTGTTCTCCATGAGAGAGGACGGACTTGGCACAGCAGGTGGCTCTGCCTTCACAGGTTCCCGTGTTCTCCATGAGAGAGGATGGACTTGGCACAGCAGGTGGCTCTGCCTTCACAGGTTCCCGTGTTCTCCATGAGAGAGGATGGACTTGGCACAGCAGGTGGCTCTGCCTTCACAGGTTCCCCGTGTTCTCCATGAGAGAGGACGGACTTGGCACAGCAGGTGGCTCTGCCTTCACAGGTTCCCGTGTTCTCCATGAGAGAGGGTGGACTTGGCACAGCAGGTGGCTCTGCCTTCACAGGTTCCCGTGTTCTCCATGAGAGAGGGTGGACTTGGCACAGCAGGTGGCTCTGCCTTCACAGGTTCCCGTGTTCTCCATGAGAGAGGATGGACTTGGCACAGCAGGTGGCTGTGCCTTCACAGGTTCCCGTGTTCTCCATGAGAGAGGACGGACATGGCACAGCAGGTGGCTCTGCCTTCACAGGTTCCCGTGTTCTCCATGAGGGAGGACGGACATGGCACAGCAGGTGGCTCTGCCTTCACAGGTTCCCGTGTTCTCCATCAGAGAGGGTGGACTTGGCACAGCAGGTGGCTCTGCACCCCAGCGAGTGCCGCAGGTGCTCCTGAAGCAGCAGCCACCGAGGCCTCTGAGGACCCCGGCCGGCAGTCTTCCCATCCTGGCCACCCGTGTTTGTGATCCCCTGCCTCACAGTCGCCCTTTGAGCTTGGTCCATCAGGGGCTGCCCGCTGGGTGGACTCTGGGTCTTCAGGTGTGGAAGTTGGGCTTCCTCCTCCTCCGTCTGGCCCTCCGGCAGCCCTGCCGTGGCCTGCATGTGCATTTCTTGGGTGGCGTTCCTGTTAGTCAGCTTTCCATCGCCATGGCCAGAAGTCCTGACCAGAGCCATCGGAGGAACAAGTCTGTCTGGGGCGCACAGTTTCTGAGGTCCAGTCCGTGGTTGGCCGGCTTCACTGCCGCCCTGTTGTGGGCCTGAGCATCGTGGTGGAAGGATGTGGTGGAGGAGAGCTGTAGCTCAGGAGGCAGAGAGCAGGAGAGAATCAGTGAGACCCCAAGGCCCCTCCAGGGATCCCTCCCAGCCAAGCCCCACCTGCAAGTGTCCCACCTCGGAGCCTGCTGCTCTGTCACACACACGCACATGCACACACGCACGCATGCACGCACACAGGAGAAAGGCAGGGTGGGCTGGGAGGTGGTCGGTGCTGGGGAGACCTCGGGTCCCTGGGCTTACTCGGCTGTGGTCGGAAACCCCAACCTCCCTGACTTCCGAAAGATGCGGGGGAGGGTGGGGCATCGGTGCTGCGGAGGACCCAGGCAGAGCTGCGCGGAGAAGGTGGCTCCCCGGGGGCCTCCAGCCAGCCTCAGCCCTGCTGCTGCCCGCGCCCATCGGTGGGATCCGAGCGCAGGACGGGTTGGTTCCAGGGTGTGGGCAGTGTGGAGAGGGTCAGTGCTTGAGGGAGCAGCGAGTTTCTGGTTTGTCGTCCTACAGGACTCGTAAGCACCTTCTCATCTCTTCAACTAGATCCAAACCCTCGAGGGTCCGACCTGGTTTCTGCTGGGCAGAGTGGCACCTGTGATTCTAGTGACTCGGGAGGCTGAGGCAGGAGGATCGAAAGTTCAAGGCCAGCCTTGGCAACTTAGTGAGGCCCTTTCTCAAAAAATAGAAAGCACTGGACATTCGGCTCAGTGGTAGAGCCCCTGGTTCAATCCCAGCACCCAAATCCCAGTCTGCAGAATGTCCATTGGGGGGACATGCCATGAAACCAGTCAGGGTCACAGTAAGTGAATTTGGGCTGACTAAAAGACACAGACACAGAAAGTACCTTTTTCTTTGGGTTCAGTGACCCCTCCTCACTCATGGCTGCCACTTGGGGGGTCAAGGCAGGCAAGAAAGAGGAGCTCGCCTCGAACGTGGGTTTTATTAATGGGGGGAGCTAATACATAGAACATTATATCCAAGAAAGGGCAAAGGGTGGGATCACAGCAAACAGAGGGGTGTCATTAAACGCCATCGGGCGACCCCCGCTCCCTGAGCTGCACCTTTCTTACCCGAGGGCAGGTGACGTCCAGTGGCTTTGCAGGTGCAATACCGGTTCAGTACCCCTTTGCTCAGGACTTACAGGTGTGCATGTGGCTCCTGACGTTACGTAGGTTCTACAGATAGTCTGCCTTTTATTTAGGGACTTGAGCCGGTGAGTTGGTGTGTGGTGGAGGACCTGTGGCCCACCTGCAAGGGCCCTGCCTGTGTGTGTGACCCTGGGTCCATTGTGTATGGGGTCAGAGTGGCCAGGTGTGGCCTCAGAGCTGCTTCCCCGAAGGTCAGCCCCAGTGGGTGCCAGAGTTCGGTGGCTGTCACTAGGACGCATGTGACTTGCAGGTGCTTTCTTCCAGGTGTGGAAGATATCCCTACAAGGACCGTGCTACATGACCCTGCTGATGACGGCCTTCGGCCTGCTGTGGGGACACCTCCTGCAGATCAAACCCACTCAGAGCGTCTTCATTGCCACCTGCCTGTCCTTGTCTAGCACTCCCCTGGTGTCCAGGTTCCTTGCAGGCAGTGCCCGGAGTGATAAAGAAGGTAGGTGAGGGGCTCCGGTAGTTGGCGCTCGTGTGGATGTGGATCTCGGGCTCACTGTGAGCCTCCTCTTCCTAAGGGCTGTCTGGGCAGCGCATGCTCAGGCTCCTGTTCTGCCCAGGGCTGGCGTGGGTCTTCCCCCTGGCCTGGGAACCGTGCCCTCCTGTGCTTGCAGGTTAGGTAGCCTAAGGGCCTGAGAGAAGCCACCGTCTCCTGCAGAACGTCCTGGGGTCCATGGCCAACGAGGTCAGGGTCGGCCACTTCAGCTATGAAGTGTCCTGGGCATGGATTTGGGTTTGACACTCGTCAGCAAACCTGGGGGCTTTGGTGGTGAGGGGCTTTGAGTTCCCAGGTGGTTGGGTTTCATCTGTGCATGTGGAGTGCCGGCATCGGAGCTCCCAGGGCCCCCCACAGGCTCTGTCTGCGTCCTCTTCCCCTCGGCTGCTCGCCCATGAAGTGAACGGGGACTGCTTTGCTCCTGCGTTAAGTCAGTGAGCATAAGGCCAGAGTGTCTTGGTAAATGAACCCAGAGCCTGAGCACAGGAGCAGAAGGGAACGTGAACTGGGAACTTCGGGGCGGGGCTGGGGCGCCGCGGTAGAGCACTGGCCTTGCCCGTCTGAGGTCCTGGGCTCGATTCTCAGCACCACATATAAACAAACCCATAAAGTCAAGGTCTGCCAGGAACTAGAAAAAGTAAAAAAAAAAGAGAACTGCAGAGGCGTGCTGACCCCTGCGGAGACCACGGCTGTTCTGTGCTGGGCCTGGGCACCCCCAGCCGGCTCTCCTTGAGGCCAGCGGGGGTTCCTACTGCTGAAAGTGTGCATTGACTTCTGCCAGATGCCCTGACCTCGGGCCACGGGGCAGCCCCTCCATGGGGACTGGACCAGCTGCCCCTGCTGGAGGGGCTGCATCTCTGATGGCCCTGTGGGCCAGTTCTTAGGACAGCCCTGTGATGGTCTGGATATGTGGTAGCCCCCCCCAAACTCGTGTTGACCACGTGGGAATGTTCAGAGGTGGACCCAGCAGAGCGCGTCACCCGTGACCAGCTGATGGTGGGAAGGGACCAGGACCTGGCCGCAGGCAGGTGGGCGTGGCTGCAGAGCGAAGGTCAGGGGTGTGCCCTTGGAAGATGGTGCAGCCTGTCCCTGGCACGCACACGTGCCTGCACACACACACACCCGGCTCCCGTGAGCCGAGCAGGGCCGCAGCCAGTCCTTCCGCGCCATGGTCTTCTGCCTCTGCTCAGACCTTGGCACCTGTGGGCGAGGCGCCAGCTGATCGTGGACTGAGATCTCTGAAACTCTGGGACACATAAACGTCCGCTCCAGGTGGTTTTGTGAGATATTTTCCTCACATTTACAATAAAAAACCGTGACACCCCCTCCATGACAGGGGAGCAGGGCCGAGGGGCTGGGGCGAGGGCGATGGCAGAGACCAGGGCCGGGCACCCAGTGTGCACCCAGCTCCTGAGGGGAGAGCCTGTGGCTGGGGGACGCAGGGTGAGGACTCGGGGTTGCAGCATGCCCGACCTCACCCACGGGAGACTCCGGGGCTGGACCCAGTGGCCACAGTGTGACCGTCGTCCACCACACAGCCTGGTGAAGGCAAGGACAGACGGGCTTGTGACACTGGAAACGCGAGATTGGAGGCAGCGCGGGAGACGGTGGGGAGGTCGGTGCCCACAGACTGGCGGCAGCTCCCGTCTGCACGGCAGGAAGGCTGCAGCGTGGCAGCGACTCAGAGCACGTCCCCAAACAACAGGAAAGTGAGCTCGCCGTGAGAACGGCAGAGCTGCGGCTGCCCAGGGCAGCCGGCCCCTGTCAGCCAGGCAGGTGTGTGGAGGCCAGCACGCGCCAGGTCCCTCTCCAGACACTGTGGCAGACGACGGTGGAAATACCTCCGTGTGCTGGGAAGGGTCAGTCACGGGAGCCAGCAGAGAGGCCGCTGGAGCCTGGGCATGCAGGGGTGTCTGGAAAGGCAGCCTCAAGTGTCAGCTGCCCTCGGTCCTGCAGCGCAGACGGTGTGGGACGGCTCCCAGGTGAGTGGAGGGCTTCCTCTGTGGCCACATGAACTCTTAGGAAGGAAGTCTTTTGTTCCGTTTTGTTTTTTGGTACCAGGAGTTGGACCCACATCACCAGCCCTCTTTATTTTCCACTTTGAGACAGGGTCTTCCCAATTACTAAGTCACTTAGCTCAGAGCGTTGCCAAGTTGCTGAGACTGGCCTTGAACTTGTGGTCTCCCTGGCTAGCCCCTGAGTTGCTGGGATCGGAGGCCACCACACCCAGCCCAGGAGTTTGTTTTGTGTTTGGGGGTTTTTCTTAGAGCCACAGTAAAACCACGGACAGGAAGGTGGTCAGAGGGGCCGCTCTGTGGGTGCGTGTGCAGAGGAGGGGGGTGGACGTGCTGAAGGACTGGATTTGGACAGGAAGGTGTGACGGAGGTGTCCCTGTGGCACGGTGAGGTGGGAGGGTGTGATGGAGCCGGCTGGCCCCTGAGGCGTCCACGAGGACACCTGGGCATGCCTGGGACTTGCTCTCCGGACTCGCTCTCACTGGGGCGCTGGACCTCCACTCAGAAGCCTTTGCCAGCTGAGGGATGTGTACATACACCACAGGGGCTTTGGCCACCCCTCCTGGGGCCCACGCGGGCTTGGCACCCTGTAGGAGACGCTTGCCGAGTTTCCTAGCGGTCACCTTTCTGTCTGGATGTGCAGAAGTCCTGGATGCGTTCAATCCTTTATCATTGTAGAGAGACCCAGCCTGTGGCTGCAGGCCTTCTGACGGAGGTCGCAGAGCCTGCTGGTCCACGCACATCGCGTCTTCTCTGTGGATCTGTTTTATGTTTTAACAGATTCCTCTCCGCCACATTTGCTCCTGACAGACGGGACCTTCTGCTCTTCAGTGCAGGTGCCTGATACATAACGTGGGGTTAATCCAGGGGGGGACACTCTTCTCCACACGAGGACTCTCGTTCCTCTCATTCACCCGCCGCCTCTTGCTTCTCATCCGTCTCTGTGCAGAGGCTGGGACCCCTGCGGGTGCTCCTCACGCAGGCTGATCTGGCCTTCTGCTCTTTGAGTATGTGATGGGGTCGGTTCCATGAAAAACGCTGCTGACTTGAACTGTGAGTCTGAGAACCGCCTTTGTGTGGTGAGCCTTCGCATCACAGGCAGGGACTGGCTGCCAAGCCTCCGACGACACGGGGACTTTCCCGGGTAGGCGACCCAGATCAGAGAGGTCCATCTGTACGTTTCCTGAGCTTTCTGCTGCTACCGCAAGTCGAGGCTTCTTTCCTAAAACTACCTTTGCCAACAGCCCTCCCTGCAGGGCTCCTCCGAGCACCTCCGACCACCTTCCTGTCCAAATCCAGTCCTTCAGCACGTCCACCCCCCTCCTCTCCACACGCACCCACAGAGCAGCCCCTCCGACCACCTTCCTGTCCGTGGTTTTACTGTGGCTCTAAGGAAAACCCCCAAACACAAAACAAACTCCTGGCTGGGTGTGGAGACCCGGTTTGGAACAGAAAACTGCTTTCCTAAGTACGTTTCCTGGGAGACTCTCAGGGTACACGGGGATGGCCAAGGAAGTGTCCTCTGTGGGAGCAAGAGAGTGAGAGTGGGCTGGGCACTGGGTGCTGCCCCAGGCAGTCCAGTGGCTTCCTGTCCTTGGAAGGTTGCAGAAGGGGTGAGGCCTCCAGCAGCAGGTGCGGGTGGAGCCCAGCCTTGGGCACTGGGCCCTTGTGAAGCCTGGGCCATGCTCAGCACACCCCGGAAGCCCGCGCAGGTGTCTGGGTGCAGTGGCTCTTAGGGAGGTGGCCTGTGGCCCTGGTGTTGCTGGTGCCCAGGAGTGGACAGTGCCTGCTGCTCATCATGCAGCGCTAGGTGTATCTTCCTTTCTAGTGTGTCACAGTGAAGGCACCCACTGCAGGTGGGCAACGAGCAGCGTGCAATGGCCTTGTCACCTGTGTCAGGACCAGGGCATGCCCACCTGTGGGCATCCCGCCAGGGGAGGGAGGCCTGGAGTTCATGTGGCAGGCTCCTGGCCAGACGGGGTCTGTGCAGCCCTCAGGCTGGAGGGGGGGCGCGGGCGTCCTGTGTGTCCAGGACACAGACACAGGTCTGCATGGCCCTCAGGCTGGGGAGGGCCCTGGTGTCCTGTGTGTCCAGGACACAGACACAGGTCTGCATGGCCCTCAGGCCGGGGAGGGCCCTGGTGTCCTGTGTGTCCAGGACACAGACACAGGTCTGCATGGCCCTCAGGCTGGGCAGGGCCCTGGCGTCCAGTGTGTCCAGGGCACAGACACAGGTCTGCATGGCCCTCAGGCAGGGGAGGGCCCTGGTGTCCTGTGTGTCCAGGACACAGACACAGGTCTGCATGGCCCTCAGGCCGGGGAGGGCCCTGGTGTCCTGTGTGTCCAGGACACAGACACAGGTCTGCGTGGCCCTCAGGCCGGGGAGGGCCCCTGGTGTCCAGTGTGTCCAGGGCACAGACACAGGTCTGCATGGCCCTCAGGCCGGGGAGGGCCCTGGTGTCCAGTGTGTCCAGGACACAGACACAGGTCTGCGTGGCCCTCAGGCCGGGCAGGGCACGGGTATCCAGTGTGTCCAGGGCACAGACACAGGTCTGCATGGCACTCAGGCTGGGCAGGGCCCTGGTGTCCTGTGTGTCCAGGACACAGACACAGGTCTGCGTGGCCCTCAGGCCGGGCAGGGCACGGGTATCCAGTGTGTCCAGGACACAGACACAGGTCTGCATGGCACTCAGGCTGGGCAGGGCCCTGGTGTCCTGTGTGTCCAGGACACAGACACAGGTCTGCATGGCCCTCAGGCCGGGGAGGGCCCTGGTGTCCTGTGTGTCCAGGACACAGACACAGGTCTGCATGGCCCTCAGGCCGGGGAGGGCCCTGGTGTCCTGTGTGTCCAGGACACAGACACAGGTCTGCATGGCCCTCAGGCAGGGGAGGGCCCTGGCGTCCAGTGTGTCCAGGGCACAGACACAGGTCTGCGTGGCCCTCAGGCAGGGGAGGGCACAGGTATCCTGTGTGTCCAGGGCACAGACACAGGTCTGCATGGCCCTCAGGCAGGGGAGGGCCCTGGTGTCCTGTGTGTCCAGGACACAGACACAGGTCTGCGTGGCCCTCAGGCAGGGGAGGGCCCTGGTGTCCAGTGTGTCCAGGGCACAGACACAGGTCTGCGTGGCCCTCAGGCCGGGGAGGGCCCTGGTGTCCTGTGTGTCCAGGACACAGACACAGGTCTGCATGGCCCTCAGGCCGGGGAGGGCCCTGGTGTCCTGTGTGTCCAGGACACAGACACAGGTCTGCGTGGCCCTCAGGCCGGGGAGGGCCCTGGTGTCCTGTGTGTCCAGGACACAGACACAGGTCTGCGTGGCCCTCAGGCCGGGGAGGGCCCTGGTGTCCTGTGTGTCCAGGACACAGACACAGGTCTGCATGGCCCTCAGGCAGGGCAGGGCACAGGTGTCCTGTGTGTCCAGGACACAGACACAGGTCTGCATGGCCCTCAGGCAGGGGAGGGCCCTGGCGTCCAGTGTGTCCAGGACACAGACACAGGTCTGCGTGGCCCTCAGGCTGGGCAGGGCCCTGGTGTCCTGTGTGTCCAGGGCACAGACACAGGTCTGCGTGGCCCTCAGGCAGGGCAGGGCACAGGTGTCCTGTGTGTCCAGGACACAGACACAGGTCTGCATGGCCCTCAGGCAGGGGAGGGCCCTGGCGTCCAGTGTGTCCAGGGCACAGACACAGGTCTGCGTGGCCCTCAGGCTGGGCAGGGCCCTGGTGTCCTGTGTGTCCAGGGCACAGACACAGGTCTGCGTGGCCCTCAGGCAGGGCAGGGCACAGGTGTCCTGTGTGTCCAGGACACAGACACAGGTCTGCATGGCCCTCAGGCAGGGGAGGGCCCTGGTGTCCAGTGTGTCCAGGGCACAGACACAGGTCTGCGTGGCCCTCAGGCCGGGGAGGGCCCTGGTGTCCTGTGTGTCCAGGGCACAGACACAGGTCTGCGTGGCCCTCAGGCCGGGGAGGGCCCTGGTGTCCTGTGTGTCCAGGACACAGACACAGGTCTGCATGGCCCTCAGGCCGGGGAGGGCCCTGGTGTCCTGTGTGTCCAGGACACAGACACAGGTCTGCATGGCCCTCAGGCCGGGCAGGGCCCTGGTGTCCTGTGTGTCCAGGACACAGACACAGGTCTGCGTGGCCCTCAGGCCGGGGAGGGCCCTGGTGTCCTGTGTGTCCAGGACACAGACACAGGTCTGCATGGCCCTCAGGCCGGGGAGGGCCCTGGTGTCCTGTGTGTCCAGGACACAGACACAGGTCTGCGTGGCCCTCAGGCAGGGCAGGGCACAGGTGTCCTGTGTGTCCAGGACACAGACACAGGTCTACATGGCCCTCAGGCTGGGCAGGGCCCTGGTGTCCAGTGTGTCCAGGGCACAGACACAGGTCTGCATGGCCCTCAGGCCGGGGAGGGCCCTGGTGTCCTGTGTGTCCAGGGCACAGACACAGGTCTGCATGGCCCTCAGGCCGGGGAGGGCCCTGGTGTCCTGTGTGTCCAGGACACAGACATGGGGTCACCTGCCATCATCATCTTTGCCGAGGTTCTTTTTGTGGTGATGGTGGTCTGTATTTATGTAAATGACCAGTGAGTTTGAAAGGAAATATTACACAGAAAGTTTTTATAGTATGCTGTTGCTTGCAGGAGGCTGAGTCAGGAGGATTGCTCTAGCCCGGGAGTTTGAGGCCAGCCTAGGCAACACAGCAAAACCTTGTCTCAAAAAAATGACAATAAAGAAAGAAAAATGAAAGAGAAGAAAAGAAAAAAAAAAACAGGACACCACATCTCTTGGAAATCAAGTACTGAAGTGTTGTAAATATTAAAATCTCGTTTTTGGAGTCAGTGCCTCCCTCTGGGACCCAGGCTGGCCTGGAGCTCCGGGCGCCAGTGCTCTCCAGCCGCCACCCGGGGTAGCTGGAGTGCAGGTCTGCCTGGTGAGCGGGGCCTCCAGGAACCCCTGTTCTTGATGATCAGAGCTGGCCCAAAGCTGGCCCTGGTGGTGCACACCTGTCATCCCAGCTGCTTAGGAGGCGGAGGCCGGCGGATCGAAGGTTCAGGACAGCCTCCACAACTCGGGCCCAAGCGACTGAGCAAGCCCCTGTCACAAAATGAGAACTCAAAAGGGCTGGGGATAGGCTCAGGGGTAAAGGGCCCTGAGTTCGAGCCTTGGTATCCACCAACAGACAAACCAGTTTGGAGTGCTGTGGAAGTGTGCCGACGGGGCCGCCTGCCGACGGGGCTGCGTGCCGCCGCGGCCAGTGTTGGAGTGCCTTTTTCTCCAGCAGGTGACGGTGACTACAGCGCCCTTCTGCTGGGCATGCTGGTGATGCAGGACGTGCAGCTGGGGCTGTTCATGGCTGTCATGCCGGCGCTCATACAGGCGGGAGCAGCCCCGTCCTCCAGGTAAATGTCCTCCAGGGAAACGTCCGTGCACACTTTGCTTTTCTGGCTCCAGCGTTTGTTTTTGCGATTGCTTCCACCGCCTTTCCCACTGTAGCGTTTGAGCTGTCGTTCAGACTGGCCCGCGCAGGCTGCAGTGACTCCGTCGCTCCTTGGCTGTGGGACGTGAGCAGTGTTTCCTCACTGTCCTCCGCTGGGTCCCTGGCTCACGGTGGCAGTGTGGGGTCCCTACCTCAGGGTCGTGGGGGCACACGGTGAGCAACACGCATGTGCACACGTGACGTGTGGCCTCGGTTGTCACCATCACCCCCAGTGGAGCCCTCCCTACCTGACTGCGTTTCCTGGCTCACCTGGAGAGAGGCCACCTGGGGTGAGCTAGGCCAGGAGGCTGCACGGTGTGCTGTGCATGGATTCACAGCAGGAGCACCAGCAGAGAAAGTCCAGTTGGAGGGAGGGGAGCCACTGAGGCAAGGGCATTGCCCAGGGTGGACACACACTGCCTGGCCTTGACCAGTGTGCTGCCATTCATGTGTCTGAGCAGCTGTGCCTCGTTGGGCCTGGTCACAGCGGGCCTCCCTCTGCGGGGAGCCAGTTTGAGTTGTGGGACCTGCCGCAGGCTTGCCCCCCGCCTCTCTGCCTCTGTGCTCTGACTGCGGCCTGGGACCTGGCCTCCGTGTTCCCGGCCTCCGGGCAGCCAGCCGTTTGGCCGCCGGGTGGAGCTGGCGTGGGCTGTAGAAGCCCTTTCTCCAGGCCGACAGGTTTCCCAAGAGCGTCGTGAGTGGCGTGGGGCTCTGTCAGAGGCCTCTCCTTGGCCCCCTGGTGTGGTGGTGTGACTTCCTTTTCAAGAGTTGAACCGTCTTGGAAGTCACCCACTTGGTCATGATGTGTCTTAGCTTTTTCTTTGTGTGAACACTTGGTTGGTGTCCCGAGGCCTTGGGGATCTGAGTCAGAGACGGGGGAGTTCCTGTGCTGCACCCTCTGTGGTCTCAGCGTGGAGCGTCATATGAGGTTCATAAAACGATGTGGGAAATGTCCCTCCCTCTTGTGTCTTCTGGAAAACGTTGTACAGAACCAGTGTTCATTCGTCTGCCCACACCCGGCCTCCACTGGGAGGACTTCTCCAGACAGTCTGCCCAGCTGCTGCAGGGTGTCCCCTGCTGTCACTGAGGGGCACTGCAGCCCTGAGGAATGTGCGGGTCCCCTGGGTCACCTTCACAGGTCAGCTTGGAGTCCTCCCTGCTGCAGGCCTTCAGCCACAGCCTGCTTGACCTGTTACTCCTTTCTGTTGGCTTTGGGTTGTTTGGCTCTGCAGATAGTTAGGACTCCTTCTCAGCACTGTGGGGCTGCATCGTACTTGTGTTGATGGGTCATATTCTTATTTTCATTCAATCAGTGAATTTTTAAGATTTCCTTCGGGTTTCCCCCTTGGTTCATGGGATGTTGAGAGTGTTTGATTTCCTGTTGTCTGTGACTGACTTCTGGTTTGATCCATTGTGATTCCACTAGTAGAAGAGGAAAACCTAGGGTAATATTCTGGTCTACCATATAAACTTTTCTTTAGGAAAATCTCTCTTCCAGTTTTAATAACCATGGAAATTTTACAGTAAAATAAATCAAAGAAATAAAATTAGTTATAATGATAGAGACTTTGCTTATGAAGTTTTATTCAGAATTAATCTTGATCTTTCCTAAAGGAAAGGATCATCTCTCTCCCTGGCCAAACATTTCACAAAGAACAGAACTCAGAATAGAGCTTCCCCTGGGCTGGGTTGTGGCTCAGTGGTAGAGCGCTCACCTTGCACAGTGAGGTGCTGGGTTTGATCCTCAGCACCACCTAAAGATGAAGATATTGTGTCCACCTAAAACTCAAAAATCAATATTAAAAAAGATGATCTTAAAAAAAACAAAAAGAATTTCCCATAACTAGAACGGGGAAAGGTCGTGAACACGCTCATGGAAGAAGGGGTTGTGTGTCTAGGCATCAAGATCTCCTGTGCCTAACAGGAGAGTGGGACGAGGTATGAGGGCTCGATGGCAGCAGTTGTGACAGCACTTCCTTCCTGCAGCCTGCAGCCAGAGCATGAGGTGGCACCCTGCTCGCAGCTCCTGGGGAGGCCGTCCGGGCCTGGGGAGACCCGGTCTCAACATGAGTAGAACAGCCGTGGAGTGCCCCAGGTCCATCCCAGCATCGCAGAATAAAGAGGGTGGGGATGCCATTTGGCAGTAGCGCCCAGTGTTGGGGTGGGACTGGGGGGCGCCTGCATGAGGGAGCACTCGCCCGGCCCGGCAGAGGGAGGCACTTCCCAGAGCACTGTGCCTCGGGGGAAGGGAAGGAGCGGTGCTCCTGTTCCCCTTGGTGTGCAGCTCACGGTCCTCACAGCTCTGAGCAGAGTGTCCTGGGAGAGGCTGGGCCCACGCAGGCTGGCTCTGCCCTGGGCCTCCTGCTCACGGGTGGCTCGTGGCCATCAGGAGGCGGCCTGAGCGGAGTCCCGTGGATGGACGTGGCAGAGCTGTGGCTGGTGCTCCACCCGGGCACTGCAGCTGGCTCTGCTGCTTCCCAGTGCGACCCCTTTCTCCTCGGTCAGACAGATGGTGGGACGGGGCTATGCCCACTTCCTGGGGCGGGGGCGAAAGGAGAGAGATGCTGCTCAGGGAGGGAGGTGCCCGTGTCTGGAGGGAGGGTGAATGGATGACCAGGGGTCATCCACCCCAGGCAAGTGTCCTGCAGAGGACTGAGGTGGGGTGGCAATGTTGTGAGAGCAGCACCCTCCTTAGACCTACACGAGCCAGCCGGTGACGGAGGCCTGAGAACTCAGCTGTCCAGCGGGAGAGGAGGGCTGGGGCGGCATCCAGCGAGGGGCCTGGCGCATAGGCCTGCGCCTGGGGGCCCTGTGTGGCTGGCAGGCCGAGGGGAGGCAGGCTGGTGAAGAGGTGGCTTCCTGTGCGGGGAGCTGGTTCTTGTGCAGAGCAATGGGTCGGGACAGGGTCTTGGAGCATGCAGAGCATTGCCCAGGGCAGGTCCCAGCCAGGCTGGTGGTGGGGAAGATTGGTCAGGACTGCAGGGCACCCAGCAGCTTCAGCTGGGGCAGTGGAGCAGCCCTTGGGGCAGCCGTGGAGGGGCAGCTGCAGAGTGGGCTCCCTGGGCTCACAGAGTGGTCTCTGTTGTCTTTCCTGCTTCGAGTCCAGCTCTTTTCTGGTCTCCCAGGTCACTGTGCAGCAGTCTGAGCCTGGCGTCCAGTGCTGGTGCAAGCTGGACTGCAGGGACAGGCCCTTTCTTGTGATGGGACGGTCTCCTCTCTGAGCAGGCCTGGAGGAGGTTTGTCCTGACTAGCAACAGTGAGGTCTGAACCCTGCCACTGTCCCTTGGTGGCTTCCTGTGGAAGCTCTGGGCTAAGTGTCAGTGACCACAGGCCCCCACAGTCTCTGAAGCACTGGGTAAGGACTCACTGTCCTGCACCCAGGTGTTAGGTGTCAGCTTCAGGATATGACTGGGCACTGGGATGTGCTGCTGGAGGTCACCGTGCTCTCCTGGGGGTCACCGTGCTCTCCTGGGGGTCACGTGCTCTCCTGGGGGTCACGGGCCGCCTGCTGAGAGCCCGGGCGCTGACTGCTGGGAGGAGGGTCATGGTCCCTCTGGCGTCCTCACACCTGGGAGACTCGAATGTCCCAGTGCTGACTGCAGACTGCCCACGTCTGACTCGGATCTGACGCACATTCGTACAAGTCGCAGGTTCATTTTAGTTCTTGGTTGTGTGTGTGATTTGGTCATTTATTCTGTGACGTGCCACAGGAGGAGAGATGCAGACGTCCCCTGGGCGTGGGTGCAGTGACGTGCTCTTTCCCTTCCAGCGTGCTCGTGGGAGTGCTGCGCACGCTGCTCCTGGCTGGCCAGACCCTCTTCTCCCTGGCTGCGGTCTGTCTGCTGTGTCTCCTCCTGAAGACGTACCTCATAGGACCCTTCTGCCGGAAGCTGCACGTGGAGAGCAAAGGGAACAAGGAGGTCCTCGTCCTGGGCGTGTCTGCCTTCATCTTCCTAATGCTGACGGTAACTCACCCAGCCACATCCTTGGGGCCCGCGGACTCTCCCTGGAAGCCTGTGGTCGGGTCTTGGCCGTTTCATCTGAGTGACGATTAAAATGTCTATAATGCACCTGGTTCACGGTGCTGGGCCTGAACCTGCTTGTTCCATGCTCACTCCTGGCAGGTGTGGTCAGTGCATGCTGCGCTGGCCACCTCTGAGCTTGCGAAAAGCCTTGTGCACGTCTGGCCAGGCCGCTGTCCTGAGCCCTGCCAGCGCCCGAGCAGCTGGGCAGCTAGTAGCCTTGTGGCATGATGAGGCAGGCCAGTCTCATCTCCTGGCCCAAGTGGGGAGGGTCTGCAGGCCACTTTCAGCCCAGGCTTCTCCTCACTCTGAGGGGAGTTGTGGGAGGGTTCCCTTGGGCTCCTGGGTCTACCCGGGACAGCAAGGCAGCACTCGCACCGGCAAGGTCACCCAGTTGCTGCCTCAGGGTTCATCTTGCTGAAGAGAAGGCCAGTCACTTAGAAATGGTGCAGGAGTGTCCACAGCAGCTCCACTTGGAGTAGCCAAAAACTGACCTGATGTCCTTCAGGGTGAATGACAGGCCGCTCCCAGGAGCCCCTGTCTGGCCCACCAGCTGCTGGTATGTGTATAGAGCTGGGCTGCAGACTGCCCCAGAGTGTGTAAGTAGCAGGCGGACAGCGACTGTTTGGACATGAGGGCGGGTCAGGGCACCCAGGAGTGGCAGAGGGCGCCCGGGGTCTGCGCTGCAGGCTCAGGTGCTGCTGAGGCACGGCCCTCGTCCTCAGAGCCTCCCATGAGCACAGCATGCTTCAGGGTCACAGGTGGGAGCCGGCTTCACTTGCTGTGCGCGCTGTGTGCTGTCATTCGGGAGGGGACCGAGCGCGTGTGTGCTGGCAGCTGCTCGCGGTGCCGCTCTGTGCTGGAGGCTTCGTGGCACACGCCACGGGGCCTCTGCCTAGCACGCGGGTGGCTGTGACTGGCTGCTTTCCACTGCCTGGTGCATCCAGGGCTCTGTCCTCTCAGCCTGTCGCCAGGCTGTCTGCTCTGGGCTCCTCCATGCTGCCTCCCGGTGCCCACACCCAGGTCACAGGGTTCTCGTCCTGCCTTGCCCTTGGTGGCGTTCTTCCTTTGTTGCCTATCTGGACAGCACCTGCTGGGCTCCTGCCGCCAGTGTTGAGGTGCAGCCCAGGGGTCCTGGGGGAGCTTCCCGCGGGCTGCACTAGGTGAGTGCACGGCCACTCTGCTGCGGGGCGGGGATTGTGCCACTGGGGCTGCGTGAGTCCAGCTGCGTGCTGTTCAGCAGGGTTCTCTTCTGGATGAGCACAGGTTGGAGGTGGAGTTGCTGGTCGGTCCCAGAGCACAACTGACACCATCACTGCAGATGTGACTGCTACCAGCGTCCCCCAGTGGAGCTGGCCATCCCGCATCCCTACCCACGTGGCATTGTTTCTCTGGTTTTGTCCTCTCCTGACACCTGCATCTCCGTTGTCCTCAGGACTGCTGATGTTGCACACCCACTGGGCACCAATGAGCCGAGTAGGCACCTGCTGGGGTGCCAGGGAGCCGTGTGGGCATGTGCTGGGGCACTGGAGAGCCATCGGGCACCTGCTGGGGCACTGGAGAGCCATTGGGCACCTGCTGGGGCACTGGGGAGCTGTGCGGGCACGTGCTGGGGCATTAGGGAGCCATGCAGACGCTCACTGGGGTGCTGGAGAGCCATTTGGGCACCCGCTGGCGCACCAGGGAGCCGTTTAGACAGTTGCTGGGGTGCTGGCATGTCTGGGCACCTGCTGGAGTGCCCGGGAGCTGGGAGCCAGGGAGCTGTCTAGGCACCTGCTCAGGCATGGCAGAGCTGAGTGGGCACCTGTTGAAGCCTTTGGGTTGTTTCTCTCTGCAGTTGTGATTTTCCTCCACATCTGTGGGGACGTGCATGTGGCCCAGTGTGGCTGCCTGTGCTCTGTGAGCCTGTCTCGTCTGTGGTGTGGAGGTGTCTGTGCCTCACGCCTGCCCTGGCCACTCTGCAGCCGTGCCCTACCTGTGCACACTCGTGTTGGTGGGTTTGCTGGTAGATGAGCTGGACTCCAGCGTGAGTTGTCGAGTGTTTTCTTTAGCAGGTCATGAGAGGCTCTGTGTCGTCCAGCTCCACGGTCCTCTGAGAGCTCAGTGCTGGGTGTGCGCTGCTCAGGGACTCCATGCGCCTGCCCTGGATGAGGCGTGTCGGCCCGTGACCGTCATCTGGATTGTGGCTGTGGGCATCCGGCTGTGTGGTGGGCATGTGTTTGAGAGTGTGAGCCTGTGTGTGTGTGGGAGTGCTCGTGTGCTGTGTGTGTGCCTTGTGGCTGTGTGTGCTGTGCGTGCGTGTGTGGTGAGCACGTTTCTGCTCCTACCATGCCTGGATCTGTCTCCTGTGCTCATGTCTGGTGGCTGTGGGCCTGGAGGATTCTGTGTGGTCATCACACGGGGCAGTGTGGAGTCTAGCCCTGACACGTCTGATTGGTGCTATGCCAGGCCGTCGGGCTGCGGGGAGGTGTGTGCCTGGAGCTTGGGCATCTGCTGGGCCTGCTCCCATGCGGGAGTCCCGCCGCGCCTCTCGCCAAGGCTGTCCCAGCTTCCTGTCTTGCAGCCAGGTGCACCCTGCTCTGGCGACCTGCTGCTGCGTCCTTCCGAGCTCTGTGGGCACTCTTCTTCAGGGCCCTTGTTAGTGGTGTCTGTCTTCTCCTGTGGTTGGAGGTTTGTGACAGGAATCCATCTGCTAGTGTCACAGTCCCGCTGTTCATTGTTTCAGGTAAAGGAAATGCAATCACAAATGCTAAAAGTAAATGTTGAAAATGCTTTTGTCCAGAAGTCCCACGGCTCCTGCGTGAAGTTTCCCTACCCGTGTTAGTTAGGCTCCGGGAAGCCCGTGTCTGAGTGCAGTGCCATCCTCACCTTGCACCTGGTGGTGTGTCTGCATGTGCTGTGTTCCCGTCAGACGTTGTCTTCTCTGTCACCTAGGTCACGGAGCTGCTGGACGTGTCCATGGAGCTGGGCTGCTTCCTGGCCGGAGCTCTGGTCTCTTCCCAAGGCCACATGGTCACTGAAGAGGTCATGGCCTACCTGGAGCCCATCCGTGACTTCCTGGCCATCGTTTTCTTCGCTTCGATAGGTAACCTACCTGCTGTTGGTCGTGACTGTTGCTAAGAACTTGCGGATACTTCCACGAGTGTTGGTGTGTGAGCAGTCTCTCCAGAACCTGAAGGAAATCGGACGTAGAAAGCGGGAGGCGACAGGCTGGCTGGGGCTCAGGTGGAGCGCTTGTCTAGCATGCGTAAGGCCCTGGGCTCCATCCTCAGCACCACATAAAAATAAGTACAATGAACATATTGTGTCCATCTACAACTAAGACCAAAAAGAAAGGGGGAGACAGGCAGAAAGATGTGCCCATGCACATCTGCTTGTCTGCAGGTACCGTGGTGGTTACAGGTCTGGGAGGCCATCTCCTGCTGTCCCCACGCAGCCTGCAGGGGTGAGCTTTGTGCTCACCACCCCAGCACCCTGAAAATCGCAGGAACCATCCCCTAGGTGAGTTGTTAAGACTAAACCAATCATGTCCAGGGGGTTGCTCTGGGACCTCCAGTGGCTGGTTTGGAGAAGTGGCCTCAACTGACAGGGCTGCCTGGGCTGCTGAAGCCCTGCCATGTCCCTGGCCTCTCTCCCTGTGGTGATCATTGTCCAAGACACTTGCGCAGTCTGTGTGGGTCCGTAGATCCAGCTGCCCTAGGGAGATGTGGGAACTGACCTGGAGCTTTACGTGGATACGTGAGGGACCAGGCACAGCCACTTCCATCCCAGGGAGAAGCACAGGAGCCCAACCTTTCACCAGAGGGGAGGGAGGTCTTTGGCCAGTGGGGTTGGTGAGCTGGTGCTGTTCGGTTCCCGGGAGATGGGCCCCGAGCAGGGAGGCCATGGAGAGCCCGACGGTTGGTCTATCGTCCTTTTCCCTTGGCCCTCCACCTGTGTTTCTGCACTCAGGCCCCACCTGTGACACCCACTCGCATGTGGAGTGGACTCTGCCATTCACCCTCCACTGGGCAGGGTCTGAGGAGATGGACCAGGCTGCAGAAGGCACTGGGAAGAGGGCCCGTGGGTGTGGAGCTCCTGCTCTGGAGCCTGGGTCCATCCAGGGACAGGGTGAGCCTGGTGGCCGGCCATGGACAGGCCGAGCCGCGCCCTGCCTGGCCTCCCCCCGTTGTGAGGGAAGCTTTACTGGGACTCAGGGGGCGTCCGTGCTTGTGGTGGTCAGCTTGGGCTGTCCCGACAGAGCCCCTGGATGGGCTGCTCCAGCCAAGAGGTCTCTTTCTTTATCTAAGCCTCTCTCTTTTTTTTTTAACTGTTAACTAAGCTTTATTTGACAGAAAGTTTACTATGAGGCTCCCCTGCCTCTCTTCCTCTTCCAAGGCCACAGCCTAGTGAGTGACCCCCCTCAGTCACCTGGTTATGTCCTCAGGCCTCACCTCCAGACACCCCTGGTAGGGCCCCAGCTGCAGGGTGAGACTCCGTTCAGTCTGGGGCCTGGGGCAGTGCAGGCCGCATGGCCTACGAGGCAGGAAGCACTGGCCACCCGAACTCTGTGGAACGGGCTGCCGGCCTGCTGCTCCACGGCCACGGCCACTTCCTGCCAACCATTTGGTGCTCAATCTTAGGAGATTTTCAGCAATAACTTCATCCCCTGCCTGACCCACCTCCCTGGGCATAAGAGGGTTCCGGAGCAGGCCCTGCGGGTTTTGGTGGGATGGAGAGGTGTCTCGTGGTTGCTTGTCACTTCCTGGGGGGACCTGGCTTGAGCACCAAGGCCCTGGCCCACCTGGATGTCTGAGGCCTGGGTGCTGGCACAGTGACCCTGAGGGTGGTATTCACCCACCCCACAAGCCCACCTGGAAGACGCTGGGCCTGAGAGGCTGAGCGGTGTAGTTAGGAAGTGGAGGGCCAGGGCTGGGCGGAGTCACGGGTCCCCTGTGGCACACATGGTGTTTGGTGTTTGTCATGAGAGTCGGTGACACTGGATGGGAAGTTGTGGCCTGGCTGGCTTGCCCTCCTGCCAGTCGAGAGTGATGTGACACCCAGTGGCAGGGTTCCAATTTCTCGCGATCCCCAGTGCTGCCATGCTGATGTCGTGAGCCGAATGCAGGGCAGGGTGCCAACCAGCAGGTATTTCCTCCTGGACAGCGTCCACAACAGCTGGGCCTGCACGGACAGGGGCTTGCAGGGAAGCCTGCGGCAGCCAGGCAGGAGCCAGGTTGTTCACCAAGCCAGAGGCAGGAGCCCAGGCATCCTGAGGGTGGAGAGGCTCTGGGAAGAGCTGGGGCACTGGGGGAAAGCAGAGCACGGCACCCATCCGGGTCCGACAGCAGGAGCAGCTGGTGCACACAGGCCCCGGGGACAGGCCGAGGACAGGCCCTGGGAAGGGCACCCTCGAGAAGGGCCTGGGTGTGCAGTCGGCAGAGTGCAGCCCAGTGGTGGGGGAGGCATCTCTGGGTTTCAGGAGGGAGGAGACCTTCATGATGCACTTCCAAGGAGACGCAGATGGGTTGTGGGTCTTGCCTCCCGAGGTCTTGGGTTCAGTGCTCCCCTTGGGGGACGGTGAGGCTGCCCGCAGGTGGAGCTGGAGTTCACTCCCTGCAGCTGCCTGTCCTCTGGCCGTCCCCAGGAGTGCACGGCAGCAGCCTCCGCAGGAGTGGGAGCAGGGAGGTGTCAGGAAGACTTCCCTGTGGCCTCAGGGGATGAGCAGGAGCAGCCCGACTTGGGCTGGCCGTAGACACAGGACTGTGGCCCGCCTGGGTCCGGCTGCCCACTTGCAGAGGCAGGGCCACACACCCAGGTCTGCGAAGGCCCGTGCAGGGACCCCACCCTCCGTGTGGCAGGAAGTGGCAGTGGTCACCCTATTCCCTCTCTCTGGGAGAGGGAGAGGGCTCGGTCCAGTGTGGTTAGGGGACTCAGGTTGTAGCTCTCTCCTGCTGGAGCAAGGGGAGGGTCCAGGGCTGGCTGGGCCCAGGCATCCCTGGGCTCACCTGTGCTCACCTGTGCTGTCTCCCACAGGGCTGCATGTGTTCCCCACCTTCGTAGTGTACGAGCTCACGGTGCTGGTGTTCCTCACCCTGTCGGTGGTGGTCATGAAGGTACTGACACTTCTTGCTGTACTTCACGCCTGTGGGAGTCCATGCCTGTGTACTTCACTCCCTGGGAGGCCAGCTGGGACAGGCCCAGGGTGACCTGTAGCCTGCCTCCAAATGGAGGGGTTCACACGGGGGAGTTGCTGGAGGGTGAGACGGGGAGCACCCATCCGAGTTCCTGTGAGGCTCTGCTGACGTGGTCTCGCTGGGGATGGGTCTGCAGGACCCCAGGCCCCTTCTGACAGAGGCAGACGCACTCAGAAGTGAATGCCAGGAGTTGACCAGGCTTCCCGCATCTGTTCTCTAGGTCACTTGTTAATATTTCATAACATCCTGTGAAAGTTGGGTGCAGAATCAGATGGTGGCAGAGCAGCCTCACTGGGCTGCTGGGCTGCTCACTGAGAGAGGTGCCCCTCTCTCTTAATCAGAGCATCTCCATCTTAGACGCTACTCAACCTTAAATGCTGTTGATTTGGTTTGGGGAAAGGTGTATTTTCTGCTAGTAAACCTGAGCCTCCTCTTTCACCTTCATGGGCTGCCTAGCCTTGTGGCAGTTTGTGTAGTTGCTGTGTCTGGGGACCACAGAGCCTCTGGTACACCCTGCTTGGCCACTCGAGGCTGTGGCAGACTTTGATGCTTCCCATCTAGGTTCTGTGTTTTAATTTTTTATTTTTTGTTACTGGGGATGGAACCCAGAGGCACTTACCCACTGAACCCCATCCCCAGCCCTTTTTGGGTTTTAGAGACAGGGCCTCACTAAGTTGCTTAGGGCCTCACCATTGCTGAGGCTGGCTTTGAGACTGCAGTCCTCCTGCCTTAGCCTCCCCAGTCTCTGGGTCATAGACATGCCACCATGCCAGCTGAGTTTGAGATCTCACTGGACTTAGTAACACGAGCTGTGCTCTTGCAGTTTGTGTTGGCAGCACTGGTCTTGTCTCTCATCCTGCCGAAGAGCAGCCAGTACATGAAGTGGATCATCTCTGCAGGGCTGGCCCAGGTCAGCGAGTTCTCCTTTGTCCTGGGGAGCCGGGCGCGGAGAGCAGGCATCATCTCCCGGGAGGTGAGTGGTTACTGTCCCTCAGGCGTCAGCCCATAGGTCCCTGGTGCAGGGGGGGCCAGTCTCTTTCAGACACTCCTGTCTGTGCTGGGGGATCTCCGGGGTCACTCCTCCCCAGCACGTGTGGCGTCTCAGGTGAATCGCCAGGTCGCACTTCCTGAACTGCTGCCTCTGACCGTTGCTGATCTGTCTGGGAATGGGCAGCAGGATCCTGCCCTTGAGGCTGAGCTGCTGGATGCACAGGAATAGCACACAAGAGGCCTAAGCCTTGTACTCGACCCACTGAAGGCTGCCATGAGGTCAGAATCAGGGGTCTGATATCCCCTGAGTGTGAGGAGCACAGGAGTCTTCCTTCAGAGTGTACTAGAAAAACGGAACTGCCCCAGGGACATTGGGCAAGTTGGTGTGACTCAGGTGGCCCGTGGGGCTCACCCTCACGTAAGCAGAGTCTCAATGCCTTGAGTTTTTCTTCCCATGTCCAATGTCCTCACCCGTGGCTCTACTTGAGCTGCCCTGAAAAGAGAGAGAGCGCTTGGTTTGTAAGGTCCCTGTCGTGCTGGGTGTGACTCTGCCCAGCCTTGCACCCATGTGGGGATCTCCCTAAAGCTCACTGTGACATGTGCTGTGCTCACCTGTGTTGCAGGTGTACCTCCTTATACTAAGTGTGACCACACTCAGCCTTCTGCTGGCCCCTGTGCTGTGGAGAGCTGCCATTACAAAATGTGTGCCCAGATCGGAGAGGCGGTCCAGTCTCTGACCACGCTGGGCGTTGAGCAACTCTGGGACGACTTGGAGGAGGTGTGTGCTGGTGTCAGCCCGAGTGCCGTCAGCAAGGAGCAGTGTCCTCCTGTCTGCCTGTTGGCACAGGCTCCTACTGTTGCGGATGTTCCTGGCATGACTGTCTTGCACTTGTGCACAGTAGGACTGAGGCACTGGCTCACGGGTGCCTCCACTGTTTTGCCTCGATGTGCCTTTTTTTCTGAAGTTATTATTAATTTCTATTGTTAATTCATCAGTTAATTATTTTTTGTAAAGAAAAAAATTAGGAAAATTTTTATTGTGCAACTTTAGAATTATAATCTGTTAGTCAACTACTTGTTATTAAACCTGTCTGTGCTGAAATCTTAATTCTGGCAGTGAGTCTGGAAGCTTACTTTTACCCTTTTTTTTCCTAGGTGAGATGAATATTTTATAGATGTCTGTATGCCTCTCAGCTATTTATTTATTTGTTTGTTTATTTATTTATAGTGCTGGGGATTGAACCCAGGGCCTTGTGCATGCAAGGCAAGCACTCTACCAACTGAGCTATATCCCCCAACCCTGCTGTTTTATTTTATAAATAAAAATATTTTGGGGGTGGGGGTACCAATTTGTTGAACTCAGGGGCACTTAACCACTGAGCCATATCTCCAACACTTTTTATTTTTTTGTTTTATATTTTGAGGCAGGGTCTTGCTAAGTTGCTTAGGGTCTAGCTAAGTTGCTGAGGCTGGCTTTGAACTTGTAATTCTTTTGCCTCAGTTTCCCAAGTCGCTGGGATTACAGGTATGTACCACCATGGCTGCCCTTTTAGCTATTTTAAATGAAAACACTTCCATGTCAATCACTATTAGGTATATCACTCTTAAAATATTTGATTTTGAATCATAAGAATGTTCATTCTTCAATAAAGGTCAGTCATGATCAGGGTATAATTAGTTGAAATTTATTGAGAATCTGTTTTGATTTTTGTATTGAGCTAATCTTTGCATAAAACCTCAGCTAATTTCTAAAATGGTTTGTACATTGCCTTGCTGTTCTCCGAGGATGGAGCGAGTGCAGCACTGTTTGAAAAGCTGAGATTCTGACTTCTGGTATGTTGTCAGGTGCCCACTGATGGAAGTCTGACACAGGGACCCCACAGGGCCCTGTTTTAGTCCATTTCAAGGTGCATAACAAGACCTTCCTAAGGCTGGGTGCGGGAGTTCATTTCTGTGTGTGCAGCTGGGAGGTCCAGGTCCAGGGGGATACTGTCTCTGCACTCCCAGGACTGTGCCTGAAGGCTGTGTCCTGGGGGAGCAGCTGGGAGATCCGCTCCCATGAGCCCTTCCTGTACCACAGTCCCCTGGGGGGGCGGGACACACCTCTGCATCTGAGCAGGTTCTACTCCTTTCGGCTGCACAGGTATTTGGTAGAAAGATGGATCCTGTGTGCCCTTCACGAGGAAAGCTGTTGTGGAAGCAGTTTTCCTCTGCACATGGCTCTGGGAGCTGAACGGTTCCGCCAGCAGCCTTGAAGGAGATGGTGGCCCCATGTGCTGTGTTGAGAATGTCCGTCAAACCGTGGGGAAGTCAGCTGAAGCAGGACACATCTGGTCTGAAGCCATCAATGGAAAGCTGATAGAGAGGTGTCTGGAAAACGGCTCTGGTCTCCCTCACTGCTGCCTGATGCCACCCTGCTGGCTTTCCCCCCCAGTGTCTAGCGTCCTGCTGAGAGTGTTAGCCCTGCCACCCATTTTGGGTGTCCACACTGAGGGAGCCCAGGACAGGACAGCTATTTAGGGAGAGGGTGGACCAGGAGGCCTGCACTAAGACCTAAGGAGGGCAGAGTCTCCAGAGTGACCACCCTGTGTTCTGGAGCAGGGGTGGCTCCTGGGGACTGGGATCCTGTGTAGTGAACTGAGTGTTTCCTGTGAGTGACCTGGAGAGAGATGGGGAACTGGGTCAGGGGCAGCATCTGGGGTCTGCAGGAGAGAAGTGGAGATGGGCTTCACTGTCCAAGGGAGCAGTCACCAATAGTGGAGCATCAGGGTTTCACAGTGAAGGCTTTAAAAGAGGAGCCCCGTTAGGTGGTGCAGCTCCGGCGCGCTGCAGACTCAGGTGTTCCCAGTCAGTGGTGCCCAAGAGGCTGGGTGCTGGCGGGGATGGAGAGAACTTCTGCAGCCTTCTCCTGCTCGCACCCCTGGGATGGCCGGCTGTGGCCTGCTCTGGACATGGGCTGGGTGACGTGGAGCTGAGGCTGTAGACTTGGGCCTCAGGTCTCAGGGTTGGTGCTGGGTGGCCAGGGGACAGAGCCAGCAGACCAGTTTTCCTGAGGTTTGTTTCATGAAAGCCAAAACATTTGAATCCCCTGATCAGATGGGGGAGGGGAGATGGGTTTGTGCAGAGGAAGGTCTGAGAGGAGGCAGGAAGGGGCACAGCTGCTCCCTGGATTTCTGAGTGGGGGTGGCGGAAGGATGAAGTGGCCGTGGCTCCTTCCCGCTGGATGTCTCGGGCTCAGTGGCCGCGCCCTATATGTCAATCAGCTTCATCGCTGTGACCAAAACCTGGCAAATCACCTAGAGGAGGAAAAGTTTGTTTGGGTTCATGGTTTGAAGGGATGCTGTCCCTGGCCATCTACTCTTTGCTCTGGGCCTGAGAGAAGGCATACTTGAGGGATGGGTGGGGCAGAGGAGGCTGCTGGGCACATGGTGGTGGGGAAGCAGGGAGCAAGGGAGAGAGGAGGAGGGAGGGAGGGAGGGGCTGGGACAAGGTGAACCCTGGTTTGCACTCCTTCGGACAGCTACGTCCCACAGTCTCCACAGCTCTGGGGTCCCCACAGCCATCGATGGGTCAGTCCACTGGTGAGGTTGGAGCCTAAGGACCAATCACTTCCCAAAGTCCCCCTCTGGACTCTCCTACCCTGGAGACCAGGCTCAGGCAGCTGTTCCACTGGAGCCAACTGAGCTGCACACACATCACCATGGAGAAGCTCAGGTTTTCTGTGAGTGGTCCTGGAGTTGGAGTGTCCCAGCAACTGGGGACACTCCAGGTCCACTCCAGGTCCGCTCAGAAAACCTGCACCTATGAGAAACAGATCCCGAGCTCCTCCTCCAGGGTAGTGTGTGTGCAGCTCAGTTGGCTCCAGTGGAACAGCAGCATGAGCTCCTGCACCAGGGCAGTGTGTGTGCAGCCCAGTTGGCTCCAGTGGAACAGCAGCCTGAGCTCCTCCTCCAGGGCAGTGTGTAATCAGCCCAGTTGGCTCCAGTGGAACAGCAGCCTGAGCTCCTCCTCCAGGGCAGTGTGTATTCAGCCCAGTTGGCTCCAGTGGAACAGCAGCCTGAGCTCCTCCTCCAGGGCAGTGTGTATTCAGCCCAGTTGGCTCCAGTGGAACAGCAGCCTGAGCTCCTCCTCCAGGGCAGTGTGTAATCAGCCCAGTTGGCTCCACTGGAACAGCAGCCTGAGCTCCTGCTCCAGGGCAGTGCGTGTGCAGCTCAGTTGGCTCCAGTGGAACAGCAGCCTGAGCTCCTGCACCAGGGCAGTGTGTGTGCAGCCCAGTTGGCTCCAGTGGAACAGCAGCCTGAGCTCCTCCAGTGGTGGCCCGTGCGGGGAACGCCTTAGGGTAAGTGATAATGTAAACTGCTGGCTACTGAGGGCAGTGCAAGAGGATGGGTAACCATTTAAAGGTTCTTCTTTTTTTTTTTCGCTTTTGTTTTAAGTTGCCAGTCCCTGGAGATGGGTGGGACATTAGAAAAACCTCTCACATCTGTGGAAAAACTATTTGCGTCTGAGGAACAGATAGGGAGAAAGTACAGATGGACATTTCAGGAGGATAGAAAGGCTGATATAATGAATTTTTGTTTCATTTTGTCTTGGTTTTCTTTTCCATTATTTTAGTGAGGGGTATCTTCGTCACGGAAATATGGAATTAAAAATTAGTAAAATCCAAACTGAAAGGGTGTTAAGTAAATTGATAGAGGAAGGAGGCATCTCAGTAAAATCAAGAACAGTTAGGGCATACGTCAGGACGATACAAAGGTATAGCCCATGGTTCATTAAACAGGGTTATTAAATATATCACAGAGGGACCATCATGGTGAAGATTTAAAAAGGATAGAAAAGGAAAACCCAGGAACTCTGCCAGTTGGCACATTGCCATTGTGGATGATGATACGATTTTGTTTGCCTAGTCCAAACCTTTCAGTTCAGATTATGGTAGAAGACACATTAGATCAGGAAAAAGAGGAAGCCTCTTGAGATAATCAGAAAGGGGAAGAAAGTTTAGAGCAGAAAAAGCGATCAGGGGAAAAGTTACAACAGGAGGCTGCTAGTAACACCTTTCTATCACCAGAGGGCGTGAGTGTACAACCAACAGCTCCACCTACGGAGACAACATATGGTGGGCCCCCCAACCCCCATAGTTGATAGATGGGATCCTGAGACAGGACCTCAAAGATTAGCAGGCCATATATTTGAGATGGGAGGAGGGCAGCAAATTCACCGTGCTTTAGATTTCAAAACAGTGAAGCAGCTAAAAGAGGCTGTAACAACCTATGGTCCTCAAGCACCCTTCACTGTGTAAGTATGGCCGAATCCATTGCCAACATGAACATGACGCCAGCAGATTGGACTAGTATGTGTAAAGCTGTGCTAAATGGAGGACAATACCTGTTATGGAAGGTTGCCAATGAGGAATTTTGCACGGAGACAGCTAGGCAAAATGCAGCAGCTGGTTATCCTCAGAGAAATCTAGATATGTTGTTAGGAAAGGGGCCTTATGAGGATCAGCAGCAACAAATTGCATATGACCCTGTTATATACTCACAAATTTCTGTAGATGTAGTTAGGGCATGGAAGACTTTACAAGGATATGGAGGTTTACAAGGTCAATTATCTAACGTAATACAAGGAGCTAATGAACCTTACGCTGAATTTGTAGGTAGGCTTATTCAAACAGCTACCAGAGTTTTGGGGGATACAGAACAAGCAATGCCATTAATTAAACAGCTAGCCTTTGAGCAAGCAAATTGATGGTGCAAGGAGGCCATTAGACCATGGAAACATGAAGATTTAAACACATATATTAAATTATGTAGAGACATTAATGAACAGGGGCAAGTCTTGGCAGCTGCAGTACCACAGGCTTTAGATACCAGGCCAAAAAACATGCTACAATTGTGAACAAACAGGAAATTTTAAAAGGAATTGCTCCATAGGAGGAGGGTTTAACAAAACTAGGTATCAGAGGGGTAGAATACCAGGTATTTGCCTACGATGCCATAGAGGGAGACATTGGGCTAATGAATGCCATTCTCAAACCACCATAGAGGGTACTCCGTTATCAAAAAACAGACAAGGGCCAGGTGTTTACCCACGATATCATGGAGAAAGGCATTGGGCTCCATTGCCAAAAAACTGACAGGGGGGCCCAATGCTCTGGGGCCCATGACCACAAATATATGGGGCACTGGAGGAACCCAGCAATACCATCAGGGTAGATCCCTCATCAGACAAACCAGAGGGAGCGCAGGGTTGGACACCTGCACCTCCGCCAGAGCAGTACTAACTCCAGAGATGGGAGTTCAAATCATTCCCACAGGGGTAAAAGGACCTCTTCCCCAAGGAACAGTAGGCTTATTAATAGGACACGGTTCTTCTACTCTAAAAGGACTTATGATAAGTCCTGGGGTAATTGACCCAATTATGAAGGTGAAATAAAAATTATAGCCAGTTCTCCAAGGTGTATATCAGTAATCTCACCAGGAGATAGAATAGCACAGTTACTAATAATACCAAGCCTACATGATAAATTTTCCAATCATTCTGTAGAAAGAGGTTCCAAGGGATTAGGCAGCTGTAGATTGGGCTATGCTTTCTTTACATTTAGATTCTTGCCCATGCTAAAACTAAATATTCAAGGACATGAATTTAATGGGCTACTGGACACAGGTGCAGAACTTAGCATCATCTCTCATCAAAAATGGCCAAAACATTGGCCGTTACAACAAGCCACTCAAACGCTTCAAGGCCTAGGAGTGGCAACTAATCCCCATAGAAGTGCAATAGTATTAGATTGGAAGGATCCTGAAGAATGTGAAGGAACTATACAGCCATATGTATTGGACCATCTTCCTATAAATTTATGGGGTCGAGATGTCCTAGATCAGTTAGGTTTGACATTAACAAATAACATCAATCCAAATGCGCCCACTATTATGGCTAGACAAGGTTTTAGGAAAGGAAAAAGATTAGAAAAACAAGAACAAGGTATAGCAGCACCAATACAAATAGATCAAGAAATAGATAGACATGGATTGGGTTTTCAGGAGGGGTCACTGAGTCAATAAAAATTACTTGGAAATCAGAAAGACCAGTATGGGTTCCTCAGTGGCCCCTGACTAAAGAAAAGACACAAGTAGCCCATGATCTGGTCAAACAACAATTAGCAAAAGGACATATACAACCTTCCATATCTCCCCATAATACTCCCATTTTTGTCATTAAAAAGAAATCTGGTAAATGGAGATTATCGTAAGATTTAAGAGCCATTAATAATGAGATGGTTATTATGGGACCTGCTCAATCGGGGATTCCCCAATTGTCTGCTTTGCCGAAAACCTGGTATGTTTTAGTTATAGATATTAAAGATTGTTTTTTTTTTCAATTCCAATTCATCCTGAGGATAGTCCACGTTTTGCATTTACTATCCCTGCACTAAATCATGAAGGTCCTGATCAGAGATATGAATGGAAAGTACTCCCTCAAGGGATGGCTAACAGCCCGACTATGTGTCAAATTTATGTTAACAAAGTAATCCAGCCACTTAGAAATCAAAATCCTGAACTACAAATATTTCACTGTATGGATGATGTATTATTAGCACACAAAGATAAAAACACATTGCTAGAATGTTATGCCACACTTACAAACTTATTAAAAAATTATAATCTAGAGATAGCAATAGATAAAGTACAATTAAATTTTCCAATTAATTATTTAGGAGTTCTATTTTTCTCAACCATGGTCCATCCACCAAAAATTCAAATATGAGTAGATCAAGTCAAGTCACTTAACGACTTTCAAAAGTTATTAGGAGACATAAATTGGATAAGGCCTTATCTAGGTATTCCAACAGGAGAGTTGGGACCTTTATTTGATATACTAAAAGGTCCATCAGATCCAAATTCACCCCGCATATTAATGCCTGAAGCAAGAAAGACATTAAAAATCATTGAAACATATATGGAAAATATGCATTTGGATAGAATTGATATAAGTTTGCCTTTATTATTTATTGTACTACCAACAAAAAATATTCCTACAGGAGTATTTTGCCAAGAAGGTCCATTATTGTGGATACATTTATCTTATTCTCCTAACACTATTCTTACTAGGTATCCTGAGGCTGTAGAACAATTGATACTCAAAGGAATAAAAGCAGCAAAGGGAATGTTTGGAATTTCTCCCAATAAAATTATTACTCCATATACTATGGATCAAATTGATGAATTAGCTAATGAGTTAAATACTTGGGCAATAATCATGTGCAAATCTAATGTTTCATTTGATAATCACTTACCATCTAATCCTTTGCTGTCTTTTTGGTCTTCGCATCCTGTAGTTTTTCCAAAAATGACAAGAAAAATACCTATCATGAATGCTCCAAATATATTCACTGTTGGGTCAAATAATGGTACAGCAGCAATAGTTACACCTGATCAAACTTTTACATTTTTAGTACCCAAACAATCAGCTCAAAAGATAGAGCTTAATGCAGTATTACAAGTTTTTGTGATGTTTAAAGATTCTGTATTTAATTTATTTTCCGATAGTCAGTATATAGTTAATGGTATAGTATCCCTTGAAGATGCTGGTAGGATTTCCCCTTCCTCTACTGTTTTCTCTTTGTTTTCCACTATATAAAGTCTAATCTGGGACAGAAAAGATCAATTCTTTATAGGACATAGCAGGGCACATACAGGATTGCCTGAAGCCCTTAGTTTGGGCAATGATTTAGCAGATAAAACTACACATGACATACATATTTTTTCTACACTAGAAGAAGCTACAAATTTTCATAAAAGGTCCATGTCAATACTAATACTTTACAAAAGCATTTTGAAACAACTAAGGAACAAGCTAGACAAATAATAAAACAATGTCAAAATTGTGTGACCTTTTTACCACAAGTTAATCTTGGAGTCAATCCTAGAGGACTGATACCTAACCATATTTGGCAGATGGACATCACACACTTGCCAGAATTTTGAAAATTAAAATATTTGCATGTTACACTTGATACTTCTTCCAGATTTTTGATGGGCTCCCTTCATGCCGGAGAAAAAACTAAAGATGTTATAGCTCATTGCTTACAAAATTTTGCCACTGTGGGCGTTCCAAAACAGTTAAAAACAGATAATGCCCCTTGTTATACGTCTACTTCTTTTAAACAATTTTGCTCATCATTTGGCATTACTCATATAACAGGAATCCCATACAATCCACAGGGACAAGGCATAGTTGAAAGAGCTCATCAAACTAGTAAAATGTACTTATTAAAGCAAAAAGAGGGAATTGGGAAGGGGTATATATTCCCCAAAGATAAACTTAAAATAACCCTTTTTACTCTAAACTTTTAAAATTTGGATTCATCAGGGCTTAGTGCTGCGGAAAGGCACATGTGTCAAAAAAATGTATATAAGCCCAAGGTACTTTGGAAGGTTATTTAACAGGACAATGGAAAGGTCCTGACCCAGTGATTGTCTGGAGTCAGGGTTCTGTTTGTGTGTTTCCACAGGGAGAACAGTATCTGATTTGGATTCCAGAGAGATTAACTAAAGCAATTTCTACAGACCAAAAAGAAGATGACTTGGCTCAAATCTATAATAGCTGATATCCATAACTTCGGTTTGGCTATGCTTACATCTGCAACAGTGGTTCTCCCACACCTGGAGGCTAATGAATAATGAACACCATTAAAGCCTATTTCGGATGTGAGAAACCTTGGGGCTTGTTTGTGGGAATACCTTCAGACCCATATGCAAGTTACAGGAAAAAGGATGGGATATCCAAAGAAGAGTCAAATCCAGGTGGTGACCAGGATGCCTTTTTCAATATCTATTTTATTATTGCCTTTTCCCACATCATGAAGTTCTATTTTATTTTTTGAGCTCATACAGACCTAGGTTAATGTTTTTCGGTTCTGTTCTATTTTTTGACTGTGGAGTTTTTAAACATTGCAATGGAGATTTCACCTGTGTAAAACTACAAGGCCGTTATTATTGTCTTATGTGTTGTATGTCATGTGTGCACACTTGTGTTTTGTGTTGTACATCTGTATGTGCATATGTCTATATATATGAGGAGCGCTCATGAAAAAATGGATCTGAATTTTTTTTAATTCACATGATTTAAATGGTTTAATTTAAATTAGGTAAACAGCTGTTGAGGATTGTTTTTAAAGGAGGTTAACAGATCTGTTTGTTTACTTTCACCTTTCCTTTTCATTATATTTAATAATTCTGTTCAGGATAATGTAAATTGTTCAGAAAATTGTTTTCTTAGTACCTGCTGGAACGTTACATAATTTTTTTTTAGCCATCATTGCCAGAATTCCTATCTTCAACCCAGTGCCAGTGAAGACAAAGATAAAACCAAACTACAGCTTCTGCGATAGCTATCAAAACAAACTGTATAAACTGATGCATCGGGCTGGGGATGTGGCTCAGGCAGTAGCGCGCTCGCCTGGCATGCGTGCGGCCCAGGTTCGATCCTCAGCACCACATACCAACAAAGATGTTGTGCCTGCCAAGAACTAAAAAATAAATGTTGGAAATTCTCTCTCTCTCTCCTCTCACCCTCTCTCCTCTCACCCATGACAATGGAGGTGCTTTGTTAAATAAAATAAAATAAAATAAAATAAAATAAAAATAAATAAACTGATGCATCAATGAATAATGTAACTCAACAAGTAATAGTCAAGGAGTCGATTTACTTTTGGAGGAAATGCACATATTGATGGATTCCTCTGCTTTGAACTGCTTGTAGAACTTTCCTGGACTATGTATCACTTGTATGCATTGTGAACTATCTGTTGGTGCAGCAAATTGTGGTAGTGCTGGAGTATCTTTGCTGATGGTATCATCGGTGGAACAATTTTTCCAAAAAGAGCCGTCATTTGGCTTGGTGCCGTGGCATTTTGCATCCTCCTCCCTTTTGCTAGCAAAGGCCAAATTTGGGGACCAACTGAGGTGAGGCAAAGAACCTCACGCCCCCACTGGTGCAAAGGCCTATCCAAAAGAATGGCTGTATGCTGGACCAGTAGTCAATGATGGGTAAGATCCAATTGCAGTGGTACCAACCTAAGACAGGACGCTGATGCCTTGAGGTCAGCTCATCCGATGACGGGTAAGGACCATATGTAGTATTGGACAACCTAAGACAGGCCCGATCCCTAAGCCACATGCTTGGTGTTTAATTAAACAGAAGGGGGGACATGTTGAGGGCCACAGCCGAGTTGCGATGATGCATGGCATTATGCCAGAAGGAACTGGTTAAGAGGTGATGCCAGTGAGCCATTAAGATGATGCTGGATTGAAAAAGGCTGTGTATTCAATTGTATATAGACCCCTGCTGTCCACCTCTGGCACCCGCTACTTTGGAGTTCTCCTGGGGATTCCTGGGGAGTTCGTGTTAGTTGGTGATGTTCCAGTGGAGGGAGTTCTGTTTGGTGTGTGGGAGTGCCTGGAAGGACCACGTGGGTGGCGTTCACGTGAGTTCGGAAATAAAATTTGTTCCTGCTTGAGTGGCTCGTGATTTGTGCCCAGGCAGACTGCGGGACTCCAGGACAGTGTGTAATCAGCTCAGTTGGCTCCAGTGGAACAGAGGCCTGAGCTCCTCCTCCAGGGCAGTGTGTAATCAGCCCAGTTGGCTCCACTGGAACAGCAGCCTGAGCTCCTCCTCCAGGGCAGTGTGTGTGCAGCTCAGTTGGCTCCAGTGGAACAGCAGTCTGAGCTCCTCCTCCAGGGCAGTGTGTGTGCAGCCCAGTTGGCTCCAGTGGAACAGCAGCCTGAGCTCCTCCTCCAGGGCAGTGTGTGTGCAGCCCAGTTGGCTCCAGTGGAACAGCAGCCTGAGCTCCTCCTCCAGGACAGTGTGTAATCAGCTCAGTTGGCTCCACTGGAACAGCAGCCTGAGCTCCTGCTCCAGGGCAGTGTGTGTGCAGCCCAGTTGGCTCCAGTGGAACAGCAGCCTGAGCTCCTCCTCCAGGGCAGTGTGTGTGCAGCCCAGTTGGCTCCACTGGAACAGCAGCCTGAGCTCCTCCTCCAGGACAGTGTGTAATCAGCTCAGTTGGCTCCAGTGGAACAGAGGCCTGAGCTCCTGCTCCAGGGCAGTGTGTGTGCAGCCCAGTTGGCTCCAGTGGAACAGCAGCCTGAGCTCCTCCTCCAGGGCAGTGTGTGTGCAGCCCAGTTGGCTCCACTGGAACAGCAGCCTGAGCTCCTGCACCAGGGCAGTGTGTGTAATCAGCTCAGTTGGCTCCAGTGGAACAGCAGCCTGAGCTCCTCCTCCAGGGCAGTGTGTGTGCAGCTCAGTTGGCTCCAGTGGAACAGCAGCCTGAGCTCCTGCACCAGGGCAGTGTGTGTAATCAGCTCAGTTGGCTCCAGTGGAACAGCAGCATGAGCTCCTCCTCCAGGGCAGTGTGTATTCAACTCAGTTGGCTCCAGTGGAACAGCAGCCTGAGCTCCTCCTCCAGGGCAGTGTGTGTGCAGCCCAGTTGGCTCCGGTGGAACAGCAGCCTGAGCTCCTCCTCCAGGGCAGTTTGTGTGCAGCCCAGTTGGCTCCAGTGGAACAGCAGCCTGAGCTCCTCCTCCAGGGCAGTGTGTGTGCAGCTCAGTTGCCTCCAGTGGAACAGCAGCCTGAGCTCCTCCTCCAGGGCAGTGTGTGTGCAGCCCAGTTGGCTCCAGTGGAACAGCAGCCTGAGCTCCTCCTCCAGGGCAGTGTGTGTAATCAGCTCAGTTGGCTCCAGTGGAACAGCAGCCTGAGCTCCTCCTCCAGGGCAGTGTGTGTGCAGCTCAGTTGGCTCCAGTGGAACAGAGGCCTGAGCTCCTCCTCCAGGGCAGTGTGTGTGCAGCCCAGTTGGCTCCAGTGGAACAGCAGCCTGAGCTCCTCCTCCAGGGCAGTGTGTGTGCAGCTCAGTTGCCTCCAGTGGAACAGCAGCCTGAGCTCCTCCTCCAGGGCAGTGTGTGTGCAGCCCAGTTGGCTCCAGTGGAAGAGCAGCCTGAGCTCCTCCTCCAGGGCAGTGTGTATGCAGCTCAGTTGGCTCCAGTGGAACAGCAGCCTGAGCTCCTCCTCCAGGGCAGTGTGTGTGCAGCCCAGTTGGCTCCAGTGGAACAGCAGCCTGAGCTCCTCCTCCAGGGCAGTGTGTGTGCAGCTCAGTTGCCTCCAGTGGAACAGCAGCCTGAGCTCCTCCTCCGGGGCAGTGTGTGTGTGCAGCTCAGTTGGCTCCACTGGAACAGCAGCCTGAGCTCCTGCACCAGGGCAGTGTGTGTGCAGCCAAGTTGGCTCCAGTGGAACAGCAGCCTGAGCTCCTCCTCCAGGGCAGTGTGTGTGCAGCTCAGTTGGCTCCAGTGGAACAGCAGCCTGAGCTCCTCCTCCAGGGCAGTGTGTGTGCAGCTCAGTTGGCTCCAGTGGAACAGCAGCCTGAGCTCCTACTCTGGGGCAGTGTGTGTGCAGCTCATTTGGCTCCATTAGAACCTATTTCAATTGCAGCTCTTCACCAGCTGCCCTAATCTTCAAGTTAGCCAGTCATATGGAAGGTCCCGAGTCTTCCCATTGGGGCACAGGGCAGTGCTGTTGGTAACAGGTGAAGCCTACCTGGCACACCTGCTCTCAGGCAGTGTTGGAGACCTTCTGGCTGGAGTGCCTTGCCCACATACCTCCTGGCACCTTTGGCTTCTTGTGGCACCTGGTATTTCTAACAATTTTGGAGCCTGGCATGGGGGTCTATAACCAATAGTGTTCTCAGGGACCCTCCTCAGAGGTGACGCTTCCCACTGCCTTGTTGCCCTCGCCTTGCTGAGGGTAGGAAAGTGGCAACCCTGAAGCCAACAAAGGACCCACATTCCAAAGTGGATTGAAAGTGGATCGAGGATGCTGGGGCTATGGCTTAGCGGTAGTGCACTTGCCTGGCAGGCATGAGGCACTGGGTTCAATTCTCAGCACCACATATAAATAAGTAAATGTGTAATCAGCAACTTAAAAGTAAATATTTTAAAAAAAAAGTGGATCTGCAACACAGGGAAAAGGCCCAGACAAGAACCACAGGCACCAAGTGATTGTGTACCTAGATCAAAATTAGAAAATCCATTCTTGGGCTTGAGGGAGAAGTACTTAGTCCTTAGGTGGTCGGGCAAGAAATCCGTGGGAACGGGGACTGAGCTCACGGTGGGGTCCCAAGGTGTGTGAGAAATCCCTGGTAAGAGGGACTGAGCACAGAGGGGCAGGAGGTTCACTCACAAGTGGAAAATCAATTACAGGAGCCTTCGAAAAATGGGGAATAAAAATTCTAGGGCTGGGGACAGGGAAGAACTATGGAAAGAGCCCGTATGTATAACCTTTCCTTTAAAGAGTCTTGTGCAGGGAAATGAATGATAGTCATGGTGGAAATAAATGTGCCCCCTGGACCTTTGACTTCAGTGTCCACCAGGACTGCAGACTCTATTTGTAATGTTCCCAACTGTAGGCCCTTTCATGTTGGGGTCATACTGTGGAAATCTGTGACAGGCCCCATTTTAATTTCTGAAGGGTACATCTCATAGACTTTGATGAGTGTGTAGCTGTTGCCTCCTAGCTGTGGAGATCTGTCCCCTGCTGGAAACAAATGTGTGTTTCCTGTCTGTTTCATGTATGTTGCACACCTGTGTATGTGTCTCTGTATGTGCTTGTGTCTGCACCATGTTCCTAGTATCAAAATTGGCCTACAGAAAAATGAGTTCTTGAACCTTAGCACATTTGCAGTTTTACATATTAATTTCTTAAGTTTTTTTTTTTTTATTGATTGTTCAAAACATTACAGAGCTCAAGACATATCATCTTTCATACATTCGACTCAATTGGGTTTTGAATTATGAAGCAAAACTTCAGGGTAATAAGGTACAAGAACAGAAAGAAAATCAGAAATGAAAGAATCAGGAGTTCTTGAGCTATTGAAAAGTCATGAGCTAGTCCTAGTGAGTTATCAGTGGGCTGGGCACAGATGAATGGACTGGAGGGAACAGCCTGAGTTTTTGTATGTGACTGAAATGATTATCATGGTATTCTAAGTGTCTTAATATTCCCATTGCCCTATCATCAATGATAATTAATAATGGGTACTTATTAAATAGACCTATAGAAAATGCTCTGAAAACAAAATAACTATTTAAACAGTGTTTACCCATGGAGAAGGGGACCAGGGAATGTACCTTCATTGTTCTATCAAGATTCTTAAAAAGGAAAATTACACATAGTTTTCTTGAATGTCTGTCTCTTGAATTTGGAGATTAGAATAGGACAATCCTGACCCTTGGTTATAAAATCCCATGTACGACTAGCCTAGAGTTTTACACTGGGTTAAAATCTAATCATTTGGGCTGGGACTATGGCTCAGCTGTAGAGCGCTCATTTAGCATGGGCGGGACCCAGGTTCCTTTCTCAGCACCACATAAAAATAAAGGCATTGTGTTGCGTCCATCTACAAAAAAGATTTTCTCTCTCTCTCTCTCTCTCTCTCTCTCTCTCTCTCTCTCTTTCCTTTAAAAAAAAATCAAAACCTAAAAAAAAAAAAATCTAATCATAAAAAAAAAAAAAAAATGAGTTCTTGTAAGTTTGATGCAGAGATCCAAACACCCTTCAGTTCATGTCACTTGAATAAAACGTGGAAAAGGGGCCCCTCTAAATGGGTGTGAGTAAAGATGCCCTTGAAATGGCCAACCCACGTGTGTTTCTGGGTGGCCAGCCGGAGCGTTGATGAATAAGAACAGCCAGAGTGAGCAGTGAGGCCCCCACCCGAGGCCTTGTTCAGATGCACAGACCACACCAGCGCTGAAGCAGCAGACAGGGGCACCTCGAGCCTCTTTCCGATGTCAGTGACCCCGAGGCACACCTGTGGGGATCCTGCAGCCAGCTCCTTGGTCCCAGGGGCAGGAGAAACTGAAGGTGGACGAACCCAGACGAGAGTTCCAACGAGGACGAAACTCAGGCTGAAGGACACAGCCCTGACCCTCTTTTGATGCCTGTTCACTCACAAGCCCTGAGGCAGCCCACAGTGGGTTCCTCTGCGGGGCCCTCCCGCAGGCAGGACCCTGCTGCCTACCTCCCCTTCAGGATTGTCTACGGATCCTCTTCTTCACACTTGTGCCACGGGAACCCAGGAAGAGGTTGGCCAACACGGGGCCCGGGCTCCTCCCAACCTGCTTCATCGCAGGGCCCTAGGAGGTATCCGGAGGCCGAGTGGGACAGACCACGGCTCTGTCACTTAGCTTTTCTTCTGGGCGTCCTGTGCTGCAGTGGGTGCATTCTGTCTGTCAGCCAGTTAAAGCGGACATCACGGCTCGCTCGGGAAGGCCGTGCTGCAGGGAGACCCCACAGCCCTCCTGCTCTGGTGCCGAGTCCGGTCTTGCCTCAGCCTCCTTCCGTGGCGCCCATTCAACGGAGAAACTGAGGTGTCTCTTAGCAGCACCTCGGTCTCTGCCGTGGCTGCTCCGCGGTGTGAGCACAGGGTCTCCAGAGACACACACGGAAGCTCCGTCTCACTCCCATCTCCTGCCATGGTGGAGGACCTTGCTCGTAGCTCCTGGGATCCAGGCTGGGGTCACTCTCAGTGTGACAACTACCAGGCAGAGCCCTGCCGTCTACCTGCACGTGCGTGAGCGGGTCGCCTTTGCTTTCTCTTCTCTGCCTTGCAGCCTTCCTTGAAGTCTCTTGACCCCGTCCCATAGCCCCTCCGTCTTGCTAGTTCATACTTTAGCAGACTAGAGGGAAAGATGTTCTTGTCCTCCTAGGAAAACAGTGGGTTCCTACATGGAACCCTGCCGCTTTCCCCGGAAAACCTCTGGCTCTCATCTTAATTGCTCTAGGGCGTCTTGTCCGCTGCCCCTACGTGCTGGGTCGACTGTGTAGTGAAGTCAAACGTTGACTACTTCTCTCCTCCAGGTCTCAGATTTGGGGTCTGTTGCTGTGGGGACACCATCCCCGGCTCTGTAAGTCAGATTTCTTTATACCACAACCAGTTGGACAGGACTCGGTGGCCCTAAATGTGAGTTAGGTGGTCAATACATACGTAAATGTATCAAACCTGCCCAGGGCACATGGCTCTCAGGAACACGTCTGTCCCTCACCAGAACAGCCAGGAAAGTGACTGCTCTGCCCCTCAGTATGCTCAGCCCCATCTATAATTCAGGTAAACACAGTACAAATCGGGGTTTCTCCCTGTAAAAGGGAAAGAACACAGGGGGACGTTGGTTCTGCGCCGGTGAGGAGCCACCACCTGAGTCGTCCCACCAGGCCGCGCCCTGTGGCCCTAGTGCTCTGGGGACCACAGGAGATGAGGCGAGGGGTACGGGGAGGCATGGCCCAGGGGCCAGGGTCGCCCACTCAGGGGTGCCAGACGGGCCTCAAGGGGTCCCCCTGGAACACGGGACACTCTGATGTGGCTCCGACAGTGGAGGGGCCCAGAAACTGCTCCCCGTGTCTCGTGCTTGGGTCACACTCCGCCTGGCACAGCCGTGGGCACAGGATCCCTGTGGCCCTCAAGCTGGGCAGAGAAGCCTAGTGTTTTCTGCACTCGTTGGAGGACAGGCGAGATCACTCCTGAGGGAGGCCTCTGCTGGAACCCCATCTTGCCGCTGGACTTTCACGAGCAGCTGCCCAAAGTGGCTTGAGACCAGGAGGGGGAATGTCACTTTACACGGAACCACTATGGCACCTTCTCGTATGCTTGGGCTCACTCGCTCAGTAAGCTCTGACAGGGAGACGGAAGGAAAGAGATGGCCTCCTTAAACACCAGCTGCCCATGTGAGAAAGGCCCACGGTCCTGGGGCAGAGCTGTCGCCCGTGCCAGACTGACCACTCCTGGGGTGACGACGTTTGTCACGTGCCAGACTGACCGCTCCTGGGGTGACGTTTGTCACGTGCCAGACTGACTGCTCCTGGGGTGACGTTTGTCACGTGCCAGACTGACCGCTCCTGGGGTGACGTTTGTCACGTGCCAGACTGACGGCTCCTGGGGTGACGTTTGTCACGTGCCAGACTGACCGCTCCTGGGGTGACACTCATAAGGACTGTTTCAAAATATGAATTTAAGGGTCTAAAACTGGAAAAAAAAACAATAAAAGAAAGTTTTAGGAATGAAAATATATTTAAGTATATGAAATTAGAAGGTAAAAGAAATGTTTCCAGATGAGAAAGTGTTTTTGTGTGGTAAAGTAATATTCTTGTTCTAAAATCCCAAGACGAAGAGTCCAAGACTAAGGTTGTGAACGAGCTGTAGAATGTCTAAGCTGCAGAAGGGCTAGGAAGGCAGATCTCAGAAAGTTTGCACCTGTGATTAAATTAGCTATCATTACCACCATCAGCTGAAATCATTTGGACTTTAATGTACTGACAGGGAGCAAACACTGGGCATTGATCTGCTCGGATCTATCAAGATGATTTTCTAGTGTCTGTTAGTTTTTATTACTTAGGGGGATTAAATCCTAAAGGAATTGTTTTTACAACTCTGGTTAAACAAACAACTGTTATTTCAGTTTATTACTTACACTTTGGATTCTAAAAATTTTAAGAATATTTTTTAGTTGTTGATGCACCTTTATTTTTTATCTATTTATATGTGGTGCTGAGGATCGAACTCAGTGCCTCACTCACACCAGGCAAGTGCTCTGCCACTGAGCCACAACCCAGTCCCCCAATTTTTTCTTTTAAGGTTAAATGTGGTTAATAGAAGGGCATCGGTGTAAGTCAAGAGCTTTCTTAGTGTTTGGTTTGAGCCACGTTTCAGCATCCATCCTGGATTGTGTTACGGTTAACATCCGCACCTTACTTGAGATAAGGCTCTGCTCCTCACTCTACTCCACGTTAGGATGGCTCCAATGTAGGCTAGATTTAAGCTTATTTAAAGTTGTGTCCAAAAGATGGATTTTTGTTGTAAAGATTACTGTGATCTCAAAATAACAAAGGTATATAATACACAACTAAGTAAAGGTTTAGGTAAATTATAAAAGGTATTACGTTTGTAAGAGCTTGTAAAGCGTCTTCTGATTGAGTTGATAAATTTATGTGTCTTTATGGAGGCAAAACAGATACCAAAGATATATTAGTGTTATTATACAGATTACGTTTCTTGGTTCAAAGCTATTATACAAACTGAATGTTTTTGGTCTTGTTAATTTCATTTTGTATTTTCCTTACTAGTGTTTTGAAGAAACATTCCGTATAACAGAACAACCTGAGTTAATTTTAAAGTAAGCCATAGGACAGACAAAATATAAGGTCATCTAGGACCATGGGAACAATGGGACTTCTCCCAGGGCTTTGCAACTCCGGGTCACATGACCTCCTGATCAGGGGGATTAAGAGGACCCTAGAGAAGAGGAAGCCAACCAGTGCAAGTTCTGCAAAGAAGAGGGTCTTTGGAGAAGGAAATGTCCCTGATGCTACCAAGGGAAGGCACACGTGGTCAGCAAGACTCTGACCCAGCCTGGCAGGCAGCACTAGAGAAGCTGAGAGGTTTCTTACAAGTTTCCAAGAGTGACCCCCACAGGAATCTCAGCTGACTCTTAGTAGATAGGAAGGAACAAGATCAGTTTTGAATAATTTGGTGTTAAACGCCTGACCAGACAGTATAATCAAAGCACAGTCCTACCTGGGCATAGAAATGTAATAGCAATGTAACTAGAGATGCAGCTTTGTCAGTCCTCCCCAAAGTCAGCACACCATGGGAGGTTATATAAAAGGGGGTTTCTCTACAGAGTACCTGATGCTCATGTCCGTTGAGTCGATTTGAGACCTGGCTATGCTTTTTAATGTTTCTGGTATAATTATCATAAACGCTGCTCAGACTCCCCTTCTAGAATTTTCAACTCATTGCTTTCAGCCTGGGGGCTTGATTTTAATCAGGACTTGGAGAGAAGACAGTCTTCAACCGAACTGGAAAGAACCTCACCAAGTGCATCACTGGACGGCCGGCTACCCAAACTGCGAAAAGGGAAGAGTTCATGACCTTCACCACTTTCCATGTCAGAATGCCTGCGCCAGAGGGGTGGCACTACCAGAGGTCTCCTAAAAATGAAACCAAAGGTATAAAAAGAAAAAGGGGGTACTTGTGAGACACGCAAAGCCTGGTGCTCCATTTTTAGGACAGTAGTATTCAGCCTTAACTGGCTCCAATTGTGCCCATTTCAGCTGTAGCCCTCCCTCTGCCACCTTAATTCCAAAGTCAGCCAGTCGTGTGGATGGTACCTGAGACCTGCCATCAGGGTGCAGGGCAGCGCGGCACCAGATATGAAAGCAGGCGTCTGGCCAGCCAGGTTCTACAGCGCAGGCCGACTCTGCCTTGCCACCCACCTTGCAGCACGTGTCTGATTTCCTGCAGCACCCCCGTGATCTCTCACACACCTCCTGAGGGACACTATGTCCCTGGAGGGGTGGGCACTCTGGACACGGAGGAGACGATCCCAAGGATAAGAAGGGAGTTCCCAAGCCTGGTGGGTAGAAGAGGAACCAGCAGGTGAGTCCCAGAGTCAAACGACGTGGCTCCACCCCGACTGGGTGGCCAGGACCCGGCAGTTGATGAGGGCCCTGGGGCTGTCCATCTGCAGAGGAGGGGGCCCGGGTCATTTTCCTGAGCAGACTTACAGAGGGGTGTTGTCCAGAAAGAAGCAGACAGTGACTTCAGAGCCTGCTTCATGGCAGCTGGAGTTCATGTTGGGAATCTCCATGGTCCCCCTGGACTTTGACTCAAAGGTGAATTTCAGGCAGATTCATAGAGTGATGGTGAGAGACGAGAAGGACAGCGATGGCCCCACAGGTTGGGGTGACAGGTGGGTGGCGACTCTCAGTGGTGGGGCCCAGTGGAGGCCAGGCTCGGAGTGCTAGGCCTGGCGGGGGCCCTGGAGTGGGCAGTGCTGGCCTGGAGGATGGCCGAGGGTGCTCCCAGCCCCTCCTCTGCTCCTGCGAGACTCCTGCAGTCCCTCTGGGTGCTGATCTCATGCTGGTCCCTGTCTTCACCATCCACCTGCTGACCCGAAGGGTGCAGGGGGCAGCACCATGGGAGACAAAGTGCAAGGTTACGTGAAGGACAGGCCTCCTGTCTTCAAAGATTTCCAAATGGTGGCTTCTCTAGTTTTTTCAGAGTAACGAAAAATGAACTGGAAGTGGAGTTGTGGCTGGAATTCTTTATGATCCTCAGGAAACAAATGGATGTGTGCCAAATGGGCACAACTGTGGACGTCGCTTGCCCTTTGCCTGTGGTGGCCACAAGAAAGTTGCAGGCCTTGCTGCCACTGGGTGGCAGACACAGAGAGCAGTCCTCCATCCTCCACCTCCCTGGCGCTCGACTGCCTCAGACACACCGGGGCCCCTCTCGGGGCCACACGTAGCCTTCAGGTAACACCATCGCGTCTCACCTTCTGTATTTGCTCCTGTCCAGCTGCCACAGCTGGACTGACTCCCCAAAGAATGGCCTTGGAGGAGGCCCGTGCTGAGGGACCCCAAGACCCCCAGCACCGACACCCTGCCTGAGAGCCAGCTGGGGTGGGGCACTGCTCCAGGCCTTGTTGGGCGAGGACGGGAGGAACGGGCACACACCCATGGCCTGTGGGAATGTCAAGTGGCCACCACCTGGAAGACAGCTTGGAGCTTCTGGTAAAACTAGACATGCTTTTACCAAAGGATCCATCCCTGGCATCTACCCCAAACTCCACACAAAACATACCCATTATATCAGCTTTTTCTTAAGTGCCCAGACTTGGAAGCAGTGAAGGCCTCCTTCAGTGGGTGAATTGAGTCACCAGGAACAGTGGCTCAGCCTGTCAGCCCAGCTAGTTGGAAGCCAAGGCAGGAGAATGTCACGTTCAAGGCCAGCCTCAGCAACTTAGTGAGGCATCCGAAGTTAAAGGTAAAAGGGGCTGGGGATGTAGTACAGTGGTTGAGAGCTTCCTTAGCATTCTAAAAGCCCTGGGTTCTATCCCCAGCACCCCAGATGAATAAATAAGCAAGCTGTGGTCTACCCAGACAGTGGAGTATTATTCACCAATGAATAATTGCCAAGTGACAGAAGCCCAGCTGAAGGCTGTGTGATCCCAACCATGATCTTCCTGGAGAGAGCATAGAGGTAGGTGCTGCCGGGGTTGGGAGGAGGGAAGAACTGACTGAGCACAGAGGGCTTTCAGGGTGTTGAGATGACTCTCAGGTGCTGAATGGCTGCCACGCAATGTTGTACAGTGGCCCAGCCCCATGGAGCGCACAGCATCGGGAGTGAGGCCCCACCACCCGTGGACTCGGGGTGGCGGCCCGTGTCAAGGGAGGCGCACACTGTGGCAGCAGGCCACGCCGGGCCAGGGGTCTATGGAGCTATGCACTTTCTCCTCAGTTTTGCTGAGGATCTAAAGTGCTCTAAAAAATAAAGTCTAGGGCTGGGAGTGTAGTTTGGGTGTAGGTCACTTGCCTGGCATGTGTAAGGTCCTGGGTTCCTTCCCTAGCACTGGCCGAAGAGGTCTGTTAAAAAACAACAAGTAGTTCATTTCTACAAAAACCAAACCAAACAGCAAGGTTTGACTGGGATCTCACTGGATCTACAGGTTAGTACAGGAAGAATGGCCATCGAGGTTCCTGATCCACAATATGGTGTATTTCCTTATTTTTGATCTGTTTTAAACATTTTAAGGAGCGTTACATATTTTTCTGTGGATTTTTTGCAAATCTAAATTAATTGATTTTTATGCCATTGTAAATAGTATTTTAAAATATGTATTTTTCAATAGTTTTTTGATATATAGAAACAGATGTGACTTTATTTTGCATTGATTTTTGTGTGTGTGTGCCTGCTAGACAATTGCTCTGCCACAGAGCTACACATGCAGCCTCCTGCACTGGCCTCATGTCCAGAGAATCTGGTGAATCACTGGCTGATGTAGTAGACTTCTGGGTATTCCACACTTGTTGTCATCATCTGAGAACAAATAAAGCTTTACTTTCTCCTCTTCACTACTTATGCCTCTTTCTTTATTTTTCTTGTCTTATTGCACTGGTTAGGACTTCCTGACTAATGTTGAATAGAAATGGGATTTTTCTTGCAATTATTTTGAAATTTTCAAAATATAGAGAGGTTGGACAAACAGTAGAACACCCATAAATTAAGCAGTTTTTATCATTTTGGTCATATTTATTCTTTTTTCTTCCTCTTTCTTTGTGTATGTTATCTGAAAGTATACTTACAAAAATACGTGTTTTTCCAAGCTATTTTGAAATAAATTGTCAACATCGTGACATTTAGTACCTATATTCGTTATTTTGCTTCTTCTAAAAATAAGGACAATCTCACATTACTACAATTACCATCATCATACGTAGCAGAGAAATTTCTTCTCTTAACTAATATTTAGACCATGTAAAATCTTCTTCAATTGTTCCTAGAATGATATCTTATGTAGCTTTTAAAAAATATTTGTTTTTTAGTTGTAGGTGGATACAATACCTTTATTTTTATGAGGTGCCTCACGCATGCTAGGTGAGTGCTCTACCTCTGAGCCACAGTCCTAGCCCTCTTGTGAAGCTTTTTATTTTATTAAATATTTATTTTTTAGTTTTAGGTGGACACAATATCTTTGTTTTATTTTTACATGGTGCTGAGAATTAACCCAGGGACTCACGCATACTAGGAGAGCGTGCTACCACTTGAGCCACATCCCCAGCCCTCTTGTGTAGCTTTTTAAATAATGGGTTTCACTGAGATATAATTCATATTTTACATATTTCACTTGTTTAAAGTGTGATGTGGTTTTATATATTTTAGCCATTTTAAGTGTACAGTTCAGTGGTGTTAATTACGTTTACAGCATTGTGCAGTCATAACTCTTTTTTAAAAATATATTTTTAGTTGCAGATGGACACGATACCTTTATTTTCTTCCTTTATTTTTAGGTGGTGTTGTGGATGGAACCCAGGGCCTCACACGTGCTGGGTAAGTGCTCCACCACTGAGCTCAACCCCAGCTCCATCCTTCATTAACTTTTTTCAAAATGTTTCTGTCACTACAAGTAGAAACTTCAGTCATCAAGTAACCACTCATCTCCCATAACAAACAGCCCCAGGAAACGGTTTATGCCACTCCTATTCTGGATGTTACATACAAGCGGAACCACACAATATCTATCCTCATATCCTGGAAATCTGGCCTATTTCACTTAGTGTGATATTTTCAAGGTTCATCCATGTGCAGGCTGTGTCAGAATTTCATTCCTTTACATGACTGTGTGTATATATCACATTTTATTTATCCCTTCATCGTGGATGGATGCTCATTACTATGAATAATGCTGTAATGAGCATTGGCATGAATTATCAACGTAGATACTTGTGTGTGTATGTACATGTGAAGGTGCAGGACCTCTGCATTCCTGGAATAAATCTCAAGTCGTCACTATTTGTTGAAAGACACAAATCTACAAATACAAGAGGCTCAATGAATCCCAAATAACGCACACTCAGAACATATCTGCTCAAGACACAGAATGAAACTGAACGGCAAAACAGAAGGAACTTGCAGGCATCAGGATAGAAGTGAGTTGTCACTCACAAGCAACCCTTGTGAGAGGAATAGTTAATTTCCCATCAGAGACCAGAGGGGACCAGAAAACAGTGGTTTAGCACATTTTACTGAAGAAAATAAGAAAATTCTGTGTCTACCCCAAATGCCCTGAGAACATGAAGGAGAGACTAAGACATTCTCCAGGTAAACACAAGCTGAGGGTGTGTGTCACCTCCAGACCTGCCCCATAAGGAACACCAGAGGGCTGACATGGAAGGACCCCCCCCCCAGATCCACAAAACAGGTGACTGTCTCCACAGCACCAATGTGGTAAATTTGTGGGCAAGTGGAAAGGCCAAAATTGTTGTATTTTTGGTTTGTAACTCCTCTTTTTATTTCCTATGTTATTGAAAAGAGGATACATATAATATTATGGGCAAAAAAATGTGTAAAAGATGTATATGGATAAAACTCAACCAAAAGGCACAGATTGCCAGAATGATAAAAACAAAACAAAACAAAAAACAGGATTCACACTGGGCCTGGTGGCACATGCCTGCAATCCTAATGGCTTGGGAGGCTGAGGCAGGAGGATGGCAGGTTTGAGGCCAGCCTTAGCAATTTAGTGAGACTCCATCACAAAAGATAAAAAGGGCTGGGGATGTGCTCAGTGGTAAAGTCCCCCTGAATTCAACCTCCAATTGAATGAATGAATGAATGAATGAATGAATACAGGATCTGAATCTACGCTGTCTACAAAAGACCCACTTTAGCTCTAAGAACACACAGAGGCTGAAAGTGAAGGGGTGGGAAATACATCAAGACAAACAGTCAACAAAAGCCAGCAAGGCAGCTCCGCCAGGATGAAAATAACAGACTCTGTCCAAGACTGTCACAAGAGACAGGGACATCATGCAAAAGGGCCAACTCACCAAGAAGACACAGCAATGGCAAATACATGTGCACCAAGCACCAGAGCTTCTAAACATGCAGAGCAAGCAGCGGCAGCCTTGGAGAGAGAGACCCTCCTCAATAACTGTAGGAGATGCCCGTGTCTTCTTTTGACCCTGGGTAGAGCAGCCAGAGGCCAGTAAGGATGCAGGAACCAGCAAGACACTCGGGGCCCAAGTGTCCTGCACATTAGACGCTGCACACTGCCAGCCTAAGGCACTGCTCTCCAGTGCACAGGCCCCGGGAAGTGTTGGCTGCCCCTCTTGTGATAGTAGCACATTCAAAAGTAAGTCCTACTTAGAGTCTTACTGCAGCATCCCAGGAGCAGGTCAGCCCATCCAAACCCAAAACTCATCCATCAGGAGCACTTTCCCAAAGCTACCCGTCCCCCTGTGCCCAGGCTGGTGCCTTCCTTTTCCCGTCCCGGTGTCTGTTTCTGACTCCAGCCCATCCAGCTTTCAAGATGCCTCGTGAAGCCTCCCCATCTCCCAGCAAGGTGAGTTCAGCTGCTCTCTGATCATCACACATCGGAGGCCTCCTTGAATCTAGGAGATCCACCATGGTTAGATACTGTGAGGAGGCAGGATCACCTCCCATCGTGGAAGCCCAGAATGCATCTTGCACTTTCCTGCTCCCTGGGGTGGTGGGCAGGGACTAGAGAACTGGAGGACACTTAGCCATTCGAAGCCTCCGGTGCACGATTTTACCTCCGAGACACGTCACTCCAGTCCAGCCAGCTCCGGCTGTCCCAGCACCCGGGCGGCCCTGGGTTGGAGCTGACCTTCTGAGCTCTGCAGGTGTCTTTCAAGAATGGCCAGAGTTAGCTTCAGGTGCTGCACCAGGCCTCCCCGTGAGGTCTCTCCTATCCACCCTGCCTCCCACCTCGGGAACACAACCTCTCGCCATCGGTTTGAAGAAATGACTCAGTGTCTCCCAGTATCTGTTTTCTAAGAAGTTTAGGTAGGCAGATGGCCCAGAACAATGGCTGCTTCTTGTGTCTCTTCTAGCCGGTGGTGATCAGGTGGGGAGGGGAACCTGAATTTGCAGGAGCAGAGCTAGGAACCTACAGCCTTTTGGAAAGAAGTGCAGAGGAGTGTAGTTTTGGAAGTAAAGCTGACTCCCTGGCGGCATGCACAGATTCCATAGCAGAAAGCTAGGCCAGAAATCTGCAGGTTTCCCCCAGGAGCCTCTGGCTCACCCTACCTCCCCACCAGCGGTTTCTGAGTACCTAGAATGTGCCAATCAGCAGATACTGGAAAGTATCTGCTCTCTTCAAAGGAGGCAAGGTTAATTAAACTGTTGGCCACCTAAGCAGGGGCGGAGCTTCACCCAAGAGGCAGCAGTGGGTGTAGTCTGCGTACAAGTGGTTAAATTGTGAAATCCTCTCAAGTGGGGTGTCCTGTAATAATATGTTCCAGGTGGAGAGGGAGGCCTCCGAAGGCTCCTTAAAGTCCTTGGCAGAGGTTAATGGCTCCCTCCCTTGGTTCAGCCTTGAGCTTTGCACCGGCTCTGGAGGCCCAGACTGTCCTCTACCTGGCTGGGTGGTGGGATTCAGGCTGGACTAAGCCTCCAGGGCCAGGCTGCACCAGGTCCATCCTGTGACAAAACTGCTTCTGCCCTTGAGGAGCAGCCAGGCTGCCTAGTTTTCCTGGTGACCCCCTTCTAGTTTCTTTGCACAGGTGCTCAGAAGGTGTGGACTCTCCAGGAATCTGGGTGCATGTCTCAAGGGCGCTGAGGCCACCGGCTGACTAGGGGCAGCAGTCTGTCTTTCCCTGGTGTCCGGTGCACGCCTTTACTCACAGGCCCCACCTGCCCTCCTCTGTGCAAACCTACGCCCACTGTCTCCTTTCCTCTGGGTTCACAGGAAAGTACTCCAGAGCACACCCACGCCTGGCTCTTCTTGTCCATGCGTGTGTGGATACACACGCAAAGGCGTGCATAACGTCAGCCCCTTCTTGGGCACAGGCATGCATATCTGGGTGCATACCGTTGGCCCTTTAGTGCACACACTTGGCCCGTCTCTCTGGGCGACACAGTTCTTCTTCTCTTACATGTACTTACAGGTATGCACACATGCAGCCCTTCTCCAAGTAGGCTTCAGGCATGCTCATACGTGGCTCCTCTACTCCTTGTGCACTCACAGGTGTGAATACAACTGGCTCTGCTCCATGCAAGCTCAGAGGAGTACACACATACATGGCCCCTTCTCCGTGCCCACTCACATGCATACACACAAGTTGGCCCATCCTTGCGCACACACAGGCACACTCACATGTGTCCCCTCTGTGTGCACATGCACAGGTATACATACATTTGGCCTTCTCGTGCACACACAGAGGCACGCACACACGTGGCCCCTCTCCATGCGCACACAGGCGAGCGCGCACCGCGCGCTCTGGCGCCAGCCCGGCTCCACCCGCGCCCGGCGCACGCGCACTCGAGAACGCGCGCGCGTCCGTACCCCCAGGGCGGGCGGCACCGGCGGGAGGAGAAGGAGCTGAGCGGCGGGGGGAGGAGGAGGAGGAGGAGGAGGAGGAGGAGGAGGAGGAGGAGGAGGAGGGCGCTGAAGGCGCGAAAAGGCGCGCAGGCGCGCTGCGCGAAGCGGGCCGCCGCGCCCACGTCACCGCGCCGCGCGCACGTCACGCCGGCCCGACGCTCGGCCCAGGGTGAGCCCGCGTCCCGGCGCCGCTGGCCCAGGGCAGGGACCCGCCACGGCCGGACTGTCCGGCCGGCGCCGCGCCCGCGCCCAGCGCGCCCGCCCGGCGAGCCAGGTGCGGCGGGGCGGGCGGGGGGTGCGGCGGCACCCGGCCGGCTGCATCCCGTCGCCCGCCGCCCCGGCCCGGCCCGGCCCGCGCCCCCAGTCGGCCCGGCCTGCGCCGGGGCTCTGCAGGCCGGCGGGCGGCGGGCGGGGGTCCCCGGACGCCCCCGCGCCTTCGCAGCGCGCGCGGGGGCTGGGCCGCGGGGCCTAGTGACAGGTCGAGGCGGGCGGGTCCCGTGGAGCCCACCTGTCAGAGTAGCCGGCCGCGGCCCCGGGGGTCTCGGTGGGACGGAGAACCTGCGCGCTGCGCTGGGAGCCGGGGGGGAGCCCCTCCGGGCCTCCTGCCCAGGTGGGGCCTCCTGCCCAGGTGGGGCCTTGTGCCCCGTTGAGGGGGGTGTCCTTGTCCCCGGAGGGTGGAAGTGAGCCCTGACCGCTGTGCTGCGGGGCCCAGGAGCTGGGGTCCTGCACTGGCCCTCTGACTGCAGGTGCTGCGGGGTGTCCTGGGGTGCGATTCCATTTGGAGAGGTGGCCTGAAACCCACTGTGGGACCTGCTTGGCCAGCTCCACTGTCAGGATTGGGCAGAGAAGGCCCTATTGCCTGGAGGCCCGCGTGCGGGTGGGGGAAGGCATTGCCTTTGAGACGTGGTGTGTGCGAAACTTCTTTTTTCATTCTTACTCATCATCTGTCTTTCCTTTTTTTCTGCCAGAAGAGTCAGTTTTCTCCTGTGGAGGTGCACAGCTTTAGCCTCGATTTCCTGGATCTGGTAACATGGCAAAAGATGTAAGTATTTCTGCTTCTTGTGGCAGACAGGTGTCAGCAGGGCTCATTCTTGGGGGCTTTCCCTTTATTTCAGGAGGCAGCACGTGGACTGCGGTAGTATACATTTTCAGACTTCTGAGCCCAGGTGGCAGGATAGAGGTGAGAGATGAAGGGGTCCAGTGCTTCCTGCTCTTTGGCACTCCAGCGCCTGGTGCACCTTGCAGAGTGCTCCGGTGATCCCTGGCAGTGGTTTCTATACCTCCAGACTGCACTGAATCTATATGTGCAGACCCACCCTTTGTCCAGGGAGGTGGAGGGTGTTGCAGGCTCTGTGGCCTTGTGCACAGGAGGGCTGGCTGGCACCCAGGGGCCTGGGGCTCGGGCTGCGTCTGTCTTGCATATGGTGGAGGACAGAAATTCAGCCTTGCTGGGTCTGTTTTCTCAGAAGGGTGGTGTTTGGTGATAATGAAATGTGGTACACTGTGCTAGTTAGTTTAGCTTTGGTAGCCTTGAAACTGTTGGATATCCTGAGTAACTTTTAAAACTGGGATGGAGAAATAGACTCTTAGGTCTGGAAATTGTAGTCGATGCTATTGGTCCTATAGTTCTTCGTAATATCTGTGTCATTGCCTTATGCCAGCGGTACCCTTGTGTTCCTGGGAATGTAGTGTTCCAGAAGCATTTATGTATGTATTTTTCACTGTGCATAGTTGGAAACAGGCAGGTGAGCTGCCTGAGACAGAACACAGGGGTGTGGTGGGAACGCATCCACAGCGCTGCCCCGGAGAGCCTGTGTGAACCCGCCTGTCGGCAGAGGCTCTGCGAGTCCCAGGGGAGCCAGGCCCAGGGAGGCACGTCCCTGCAGGTAGGCCAGTGTGGCTAGCTGAAGTCGCAGTGTGTAAGTGCTGTTGGTCGAGGGCCGTGCCCTCCTCTCTTGTGTGCATGCCCTAAAGGTGCAAGCGCCTGGGCACATGATCAGAAAGCAGCCGATGCCTTAGGTGGTCTAAAGTGGGGATGGGGTCCCCGTGACCTGTGTGGGTGCTTCTGGGTGCTGTGATCACCTTATTGAGCACACGTCACTGACGCAGTCTGAGGCCCTCTTAATTCCACGTCATCTGCTTGGCACTGTGCGCATGGTGTGTACACCATGAGGCTCCCATGGATGTGTTGGCTGTGGTCAGGCTTGGCTCTGTCTGGTTGAGGAAGACTAAGTCCCTGGACATGGCCACATGTCAAGTGAGGTGGGCTGGTGCAGGGTGGGCCCAGCCCCAGCTGGTCTTGGGTCATTCACTATGGTGATGGGGCGATGCTGTGAAGGCCGAGGAATAGCTGGGTAGAGGGGCAGATGGCCTTCCCTGTTGAGGCTGGGCCTGGAGGTTGTGGACAGGTCAAGGGCTGCACCTGTTCTCTAGCCAACCCATTTCCTTAAAGTAGGGGCATGACATTTGAGTTTCAGCAGGGCCTTTGCAGCTGGCACCGGAGGAGACATAGAGGCACACTGAGGTTTTCTAAGCAGTGCACTGGTGAGTGTTGGGAGCCCAGCCTGTTGGAGGGAGTGGCTGGGACCCACTGGGCAGAGCCTGAGGTTTCATGGAGGACCCTGGGGCCCAGGGAGGGGACAGACCAGGAGACCATGAGGGTTGGTGGAAGACTGTGAAGAGGAGAGGGAGCGCTGGCCACATGCTGGCCCTGTGATACCAGCAAGTCTGGGGAGGACCCCGTGTATGTAGTACAGCGAAGAACAGGGTTGTGCAGAGCCCAGCGCAGGAGCATCTGAGCAGTGGTGATGATGGGCAGTGGGCGCCCGAGGCTGGACATACCCACGAGGGAGAAGAAAGGTGGTCTGGGAGGACGTGGGGAGGGAGTAGGCGGGTGGGCGATGGTGTGCTCAGTGAAGGCAGGCCACCTTGCTCAGGGTTGGGCTTCAGGGCCATGCATGAGTGCCTGTGGCCTGCACGGTCAATGTCCTCTCTTGGGGTCTCCCCTAGTGCTCACTGCCTGGGGAGCTGTGACCACTGGCCAGCCCAACTTGTCATGACAGGAAAGTTTGTAAGTGGTGAGGGAGGGGTGTCATTTCACACAGTGCTGAGGGGAGGGAGCCTCTGCTGAATGGAGCCCATGGCCACCTCTGAGCTCCGCTACCGTTTGTGGGGAGAAAGATGTGCACCAGTGCAGCCAGTCCTCTGCAGTTCTGCACTTGCCATTTCAACCAACTGCAAGTGGAAAATGTTTTCAAAACCCTGCATCTGCACTGGACATGTAGTCTCTTTGCACGTTGCTATTCTCTGGACAAGGCAGAGTGGCCGCTGTCAGCGCAGTGTCTGCAAGTGCTGGGTACCTGAGACATCTGGAAATGATCTGAAGTCCGCAGGACACATGTGTGGTCACATGCAAGCCCCGAGCACATTATGGGAGCCCTTGGAGCTTTGGTGGGTCTCAGTGTCCATCAAGATCTTGGAGCCATCTCTGTGGATACTGGGGGATGACCATGTGTTCTGGGAGCACATGTGGGTCACTGGTCCTTTGTCCTGCAGAGAGCATGGCTGTGTGAGTGGGTGCCTGGGTCCAGTCCCTTGGATGCCTGGACTGTGCTGCCTGGTTGTGTACTGGGGTTTCTGGAAAAATCTTCAAGTGTTCTTTGAGAGCAGAGAGCAAAGGGAGCCATGTCACGGTCTCAGCTCTCCGTGGTGTAACCAAGAGACCTAGTTAATGTCTGGAGCAGATGATGACTTTACCAAGACGCTGTGCACCTCGCAGGTCTAGACGGAAAGGGGCCCTGCTGTCCCTGTGGCCGTGGGAGAGCAGGTACAGCATCAGTGCCTGGGCCTGATGGGATGGAGGGACCTCGTGGAGCTGAGCAGGCTGCAGGTGTCGTCCTGGGCCAGGCGTTCTCCAGGGGAGGAAGGTGGAGAGACCCCAAGTGGCGTGGAAGCCAACAGCAGCTCTGGGAACCTGGTGCTTAGGCCAGTGGGCAGTCTGGGCGCAGGGCCAGGAGAAAGACAGGCCCTCTTCACTGAGTCCACCCTTTCTAATCTTTGTTGTTTCAAGGTGCTGAGGTTCGAGCCCGGCCTGAGCTTTTGGAGCACAGTGCCTCTGAGCTGACCCAGGCTTGGCTCTTCCAGCCATTCTGTTGGTGGGGGGTGTGTGGTCTGCAGTCCTCATGCCCGTCCACCTGCAGGATGTGTGCATGTGCTCTGGGTGAGAGTTCTCAAAATCGCCCGGTTACGCGGATGCTCTCACACTCAGTATTTAAGGAGTTAATTCATTGTTTTTCATCATAGAATAGTTAGAAAATTCACTTTGGAGTTGCTACTTGGCTTGCCTTGGGTGGAGTTCTGCTGTTTGTTGGAGGGACCTGATGTCTTCAGTCTTGCTCAGACAGGCCCCAGTAAGGTCTGAGGGCCAGCTGGCCGTTGGCCTTCTATCTGGTTTGTGTGTTGGCCCTAATGGAGCCTGATTCTTCATCTTTGAGCTGGGTCAGTGAATGCTCACTGGCTGAGCCTCTGCACGTCCTGCCCACCAAGGGTGTGCTTGAGGATGCTGACCTGGGTTTCCGGGTCACGGGGATTGGGCTAGAGACTCCGAGACCTGAGTGGAGAGCCATGCCTGCCTCCCCACAGCCTGTTACTTGAGCTCTGGTCTCTGTCAGTGGTGTATGGGAATGACCCACGTGCACCTCTGTGGCCCTGGCACAGCCGGCTTGAGTCGGGAGCTTGCCCTGGTGTCCCGGGCTCCCATTAGGTCATAGCCCCTGGGTCCAGAAAGCAAGACCGATGGCCCTGAGACGTGGGCAGGAAGATAGCCAGATGCCCAGGCCAGCCCTGCTCCGGCTCTGCCCTGCCTGCCCTCCACGTGTCTGCAGGGGATGTCCTACGTTCCTAGGTCTGTTCTGGGTGGCGGGCAGCTCCTGGTGGAGACTGGGTGCTGTTCTCTCTGAGCCGCTGTTGGCTGGTCACGGTGGGCTGTGCTGCCCGTCACTGTTGGGCATTAGTGGAGTTCCACGGGAGTTTTAATCCAGCCGAGTTCTTCTCATGATGAGAGTTTTGGGGAGTCCTGGGAAAGCAGCCGGAAGAGAAAGCTCTTTGCCTGTGAGCACCTGGTTGGGTCTCCACTTAGTGGGCCACAGGGGCTGGACTGCCCACCTGTCTGACTTCTCCACGCTGGCCACTTTTTTCAGCAGCTGTCTATTGACGTGCTGCGGGATGGTAGGTGGTCAGTTGTTGGAACACAGCGGACCTGGACCTTAGTTCACTTCAGGCCAGTGGATGCCATAGTCCTGTGGTGGACACAGTCACGTGTCTCCTGTGGAAGCCTCTCCTGGGAACCAGGTCCTCTGCACAGTCCATTTCCGGGACACCAGTCTGATTTCTGCAGGATGAATAGGGAGCAAAAAGATATTTAAAGACCCACACACACCCTCCTGGACTGTCTGCAAGTGTCCCAGCTCTTAAGAGCAAACACAGCTGGCAGCAGCAGGTGTGGGGGAGAGTGGGCTGAGTCCTGGCCGTCTGTGGACGCCCAGTGCTTCCAGCAGGTTTGCACACATCTACAGGGATCTTTATCACAGATCCTTGGAGGTGTGTGAACGTGTGCATTTACACATGCCGTGCCTTTGAGGTGTGAGTCCTGGGGAAGTTTGGGCCAGGTTTGCCCTGTGTGCTTCAGACGGCAGGACGTGACTCTGCTGCCGGCACTCTGTTTCCACGTGGAGTAGATGGCCATGTCCAGGCCCACGGAGTCCGCAGTTTGACGGGTGAAAGTAGGAATTGCATCTTGTTTCAGCTGGCCTTTTTACACTTGGTGCGTGTGTCCTGTCCTCATTGTCTTTACCTGTTTCATGTTGACTTGCATGGACTCATTTGTTTAAGCCTGAGTGGATATCTTTTTTTTTTTGGCATCAGGGATTGAACCCTGGGTGCTTAACCCCTGAGCCACATCCCCAGTCCTTTATATTTTTTGAGACAGGGTCACACTGAGTTGCTTAGGGCCTCACCACTGCTGAGGCTGGTTTTGAACTTGCGATCCTCCTACTTTATCCTCCCAAGTCATTGGGATCATAGGCTGCACCTCTGCACCCAGCTGTGTACCTTAAATTTCAGCGTAAAATGCAGATGGATTTTAGAGAGTGCCAGGAGTGTTCTTTTTTGTTGTAGTGGTGGTGCTGGGGTTTGAACTCAGGGCCTTGTGCATGCCAGGCAAGCACTCTACCAACTGAGCTGTATCCCCAGCCCCCAGGATGTGTTCTTGAGTGGCCATCACCATTTATTTGCTCTTCCTTACTTGGTGTGGTCCTCAAGTCCTGGAGGCCCAGGTCCGCAGAGCAGTGGATGTGTCCATGGGCTCTGGGTGAGAGGTGACAGTGCCCTGTGAGGTGCAGCCCACCAGGCCTTTTGTGATCTGCTTCTGCTGTCTGGAAATTGGAGGAGTTTAGATGGGTCTTATTTGGGCTCCACTGTTTGCTTGGCCTTTCCGAAAAGGCAGGGTGTGTTTATTCTTTTTGTGCTTGAGTTGGAACTGGGCCTCAGGACCCAGGCTCAGCCTGCTCTGCCTGAGCCACCCCCAGCCTGGGGTGTGCCCTAGACACCTCTGCCACCTCTGTTGATGGGCACTCACCTTATTTTGCAGGAAGAAGGAGATAACTCTGGTTGCATTTCAGCTGCCTGGTAGCTTCATGGCTGAGCCTTCCTATCGGTGGTCTGCTCTGCTTTTGGGTTAATTGCTATTTCTTCTTGGCGATTGTAGCTTTAGAGCGTCTTTTGAAAACCTGCCATTCTTGGTGTGTTCACCTAGGAAACAACATAGCAGAGAGGGGCCTCCATGCCCTCCGTGTTGTGGCCTGGGCATGGCTGGCTGGGGGGCTCTGGGGTTCTCCAGCCCTGACTCCATCCTGGGTGCAGTCAGCTGCGCAGTCGGTGCCTTGGGCTTGGTGCCTCGCGGCTTTGAGGCCTTGAGCAGCAGAGGCCTGCAGGAGAATGCAGGTGGCTTTGGTTTAGGGGAGTGGCGGGCACAGCAGCCCTGGGGTTCCAGCTTGGTCGGTCTCTGTACAGAACGCCATGCCCTGGCCTGCCTGGGAGTGTCGTGGGACCAGTGGCCCCATCTGCCCTGGCTCCTCATGCTCTGGACCCCCCACAGCTCAGCAGCACTGCACTCACCCCCGCGACCTGCCCCAGAGACACGGGGTGGGGTGCAGGCAGAAGCTGGCAGAACCCGGTGGCACGTGGCATCTCTGGCAGAGAGCAGGAGTGAAAGCGGAGGCCAGGGCACTTCCTAGGAGGCCACAGGCCTCTCTGGTTGGACCAGAGCTGGGTGGGCTTGAAGAGGAGGGGGTGAGTGTGCTGCCTGGGGTTGGGAGCCGGGTGGAGGAGGCAGCCACGTTGCCCGTGATGGAGAGGCTGCCCAGCTGCTTGGTTTTGATGTGTCCCTCTTGGGGAGGTTGCCTGGGCCTGGCTGATGTGTGATGTGGTCAGCTCCTCAAGTGTCCGCACCTCAGTGCCGATTTCTCCTGCTCCTCGGCCTCCCTGCAGCGCCCCCCTGACTCTCTGCGTCGGCCTCTGAGAGTGGCGCCTTGTAAGTCACCCGCCGCGTCAGCTTCTCTGAGGACCCGGGATTAATGTTACTGCTGGGGCTGTCGGTGGGAGCTGCCCTTTCTTCCCTTCCTGGCCTCTCTGACCTGGTGGACACATCTGCCGCTGTCTGTGGAATGGACTCCTGCTGGCCAGTGCGGGGGGCTGGGGCAGCAGGTCTGTGGCTGCACCTCCTTCCTGCCTGGCCGGCCCCCAGCCTTGCCACGCATCGGGAAAGGAAACAGCCTCCTTACATGTCTATTAACAAAACAGAGATTTTCTTGAAATCCTCACAGTGCACAAAGGTGTCAGGAAGGAGGGGACCTGAAGCCAAAGCCGGGTGGCCCTTGTGACCAGCCTGCTGCTGTCCTGGGTGTCCTGGGTATCCCCACAGGCGTCTGAGCTGTGGTTTGGCCCACATGAACTTACCTACCCTGCTCTCTTCTGTTTTTTTTAATTTTGGCCCTTTGGAGGGGGCACCCAGATCCCACATACGCACCCACCTCCCCAGGCTCTCGCAGCACCCGCCCTCCCCTTCCTCCCCGTCTGCATCGTCCGCACGTCTTGGGGACACTCGGTGACGTGGCGTGGTCTGGCAGAGGCCCTGCCCTCCCCTCCTCCGACCCTCCCTCTTCTCTGGTCTCCCTGTTCCACGGGACCCTCTTCTCTTTCCCTCTGGCTCCCGCGTGTGAGGGAGTGCTGGTCACAGGCCTGCGCCTGGCTCTTTCCCTCCCAGTTTGCCCTGGGCTTTCTCATGGCAGCGATCTTAAATGCTCCTAAGGAACAAGCAGGGAGCTTGTGCTGGAGGCCTGCGTCCCTGCTGCCTGTGTCGGCACGGTCCCTCCATTCCGGCTTGCCCCCCAGAGACTGCGCCTTCAGCAGGGCCCAGGCAGGCAGCCTGCTCCCACGTTTCCCTCAAGGCAGCCCTGGGACCCGGGCCTCAGGCCAGTGTGCAGGTCTGAGCCCCTGCAGGGCCCACCTCCTGGTGCCCCCCCTGGAGTGTTGGCCAGGGTGGGGGAGGTCCTGAGGAACAGGCCTCCTGCTGTGGGCTAGCAGAGAGGAGGCCTCTGCCGCTGTGCCCAGGAGGGCCGCACCCTCAGGTGTTCACCTTTGTGTGAGCACATCTCACTGCAGACCCCGTGGGCTGGGGCCGGCTGCTGGAGACGGGTTCTTGGAAGTGGGGCTTTGGACCTGGGATCGAGGGCTGGAGAGGCAGCCTCCAGGCTCAGAGGTGCGTCGGCCAGTTGTGGCTGCGGCTGTTGCCTGCCCTGGTGGGGTCCCCCTGGTCTGGTGTCTTCTGTCAGGCCTCGGTCTTTCTTGGGTACAGGGCTGAACCCAGGGTCTGCCACCGAGGGGCAGCTGCAGCCCCCGGTTTGCTTGGAGGCTGTGTTCCGAGTTTCCCCGGCTGGCCTGTGCCGTTCTCCCACCCCGGCCCTCCCTGTGGTCAGTGTATGCCGTGCTGTGTGGGGCTGCCTGGGTCCACCCTCGCCCCCTCCGCTTGCACCTTCCCTCGGCCTTGCTGGACGGCCCTGCTAGCTCTGTCCAGCGTGCAGCTAGTGCGCTGTCCCTCCGTGGAGCCCTCCTTTGGTTCTTTGCTGTGTTCTGAGGCCCGAGTCTGAGCACTTGAGCATGTCAGCATGTCCTGGTGCTTCTGCCCCCTCCCTGGGGTCCGGCTCTGACCTGGGCTGTAGCTGTGGCTGCCCGCTGGACATTCAGGTCAGGAGGGCTCAAGGCTCTGGTGCACCTCCTTCAGCCAGGCAGGTGTCCTGAGGCCGTGGACTCTGGGCCTTGTCCTGGGAGAGGGCCCCCCTCCTGGAGGTTCTAGGTGTCTCCCCAGATGTGGCCTGCGGCCTTGTCCCTGGGTGTGGAAGGGGCCCGCTCCGCTTCCTCCTGAAGGGAGCCCTGTCCTTTTCCCAGGGGTCCTCAGTGCAGATCGGAGTCACCCTGATTGACGTGTCTTGTGCCTGTTTCTGGTTTAGTCTGGAAGTCCTTGTTACGCTTTGCAGCACTGTGACTCCATTTCCACTGAGCCCGCCTGTGGCGCACCTGGGTCTTCTCACCACAGCCCTGCCGGACTCCACGCTGGTGGCGGACGTGTGACCAAGAAGAGCTGGGCTGGCCTAGTGTCTCTAGCTAAGTGACCTGTGACAGCGTCGGGTACTGCACAGTGTGCAGCTGAGCCCATGTGCTGCGGGGAGGGCGCTGGCTGCAGGACCCTTGCACCTCGTGGGCCGCCCTGTGCCAGCAGGGGCCTCGTTGGTCTCTTCTCAGGAACTTTTACTTTTATGCCCTTGAATCTGTGATGGGTGTGCTCTTGCCAACTCCTGGGATGCTTTCCAGCCTCATTCCTCCTGTCTTTGGGTAAAGTATTGAGCATCTTTTTAGTGGCTGTAACGTCTTTAACAACCCACTTTCCTTAGCCCTAGCTTTACTCAGTTTTCTGGCCAAACTGTGAGTTTTTCAAATACTTAGCTTTCTGCTCCTGATTATCACAATGAATTTGACTAAAAGCAACCAGCAGCTTCCTGCTCCCACCTGAACGTAGGCTACCTTGCAATCTCCTTCTCCAGATTGATGAGTTCATCACCTTTGAATTCAGCCTCATGGAAAGTCTCAGGACATGAAGAAACATGCAGTTGACATCTTAGCCAGGACGCGACACAGAGGGCCTCTGGTCCAATTCCAGGAGAGTCTTGTGGAGTCTTGTGAGCCCAGTCTTTACTGTCCACAGTCCTGTTGGCCTTGTGGTCTCTGAGCTCCCACCAGAACCGCTGTCAGGTTCCACCTGCAGCAATCCAAGCTTTTCCAGCTTGCATCACTAAGGTTTTCAAAGTAACTCCCACAAACTCCAAGAAGCCCCCACAGCTTCTGAACCTCATGGTCAGGTTCGTCCAAGCAGTGACCCCTCCTCTCAGTGCCAGTTTCAGTTTTAGCCACTTTTGGCTGTCGTGATCAAGACACCTGACAAGACCCGTTAGAGGAAGGGAAGTTCATCTGGCACTCCCATTCCTCGTCCACGGGTGGGCGGGTGGCCCTGCTCCTCAAGGCCTGCGGTGGAGCTGCAGGTCCAGGCAGAAGTGTGTGATGCAGGAGAGCAGCTGGGGGCATCAGGCCAGGGCGCAGAGAGCGCCTGTGCCCCCGAGGCACACCCCCGAGGCACACCTCCTCCTGCCAGCCCCCCTCCCTGGCTCCCCTCCCAGCTCACCCCGTGGGGTTAACCCTCTGATTAGGCCAGGCCCTTCTGGCCCAGTCACTTCCCCTCTGAACCTCTTGCCTGTCTCCCATCTGCGTCGTCACACCTGGTGACACAGTCTCCCTGGCTCTGTGGGCTTTTCATGTGGAGATGCTGCGTTTCCAGGGCTGCTGCGGGCCACTGGACTCTGCCCTGCTGGACTCTGCCGGGTCCCTGCAGGGTGGCTGTGGAGGTGGTGGTTTCTGGTCCTGAGGCTGGGTGGTAGCCTGGAGTTGTGGAGCGTCCTGGTGGTACGCTGGACGTCAGGCGGTGTGCGTCCACTCGGAGTGCCGAGCTGTGTGCGTGCCTGGCTGGGCGTTGTCATGGTCGGTCAGCGACTGCTGGGGGCTGGCCTCTGTCACTGTTGCGTGGTCCTCAGACTCTGGTGTCTGATGCTCTGAAGCCTCCCTGCTCCCGTGGTGCCCGACCCTCATGGTCTCCCTCCTGTACTCCAGTGCCAGGCTTCAGCTGATGGGCTGCGTGGGCCGGGCTGCCCTGGGGTGCAGGGTGGTCTGGGCAGGGTCACCTGTTCCTGGCCTGGTTGTGGGCCTGGGAGGCAGGACCGCTAAGCGGCAGGCCCTTGCTCCAGTGTTCCCTTGTGGACGAAGCTTCCCCCAGGAAGAAGCCTGGGTCGCCGCAGTGGGCGTCCCCATGGCTGCGCTGGACCTTGCTGGAGCTGGGCCACTCGCAGCAGAGCTGGTGCCTCGTCTCCACGGCCCTGCACCCTGGCCAGGGGGACGTCCCAGGACTGGCTGGGTGGGCAGGGAGGGGCTCCTCGTTCTTACCTTTGTTGTTGCAGATGGGCACGATGCCTTTCCTTTTAAGTGGTTTTATGTGGTGCGGAGGCACAGACCCTGTGCCTCACACGTGTCGGGCCAGTGCTCTGCCACTGAGCCCCAGCCCCAGCCGTTCTGTTTTAAGACAGGGTCTCACTGGGTTGCTGAGGCTGGCTTGAACTTGGGATGCTCCTGCCTCAGCCTCCCGAGTCACCGGGATGACAGGGGTGGCCCCTGCCTGGCTGTGAGGTCCTTTCTCACGGCAAAGTCACGGCGAGAAGCTGCGCGAGGTCTCGGCGGCCCAGGAGCCGTTGTGGTGCCGAGTCGGACGCTAGAGCCGGCTGGACTGCAGCGAGGATTCTTTTCAGGGAAGGCCAGGTGATGTCCTGCTCCTGACAGGGTGCCGCTGACCTCACCACTGCCCCGCAGCGACCTCCCTTGAGGGCCTCTGGTTGGTGGTGAGTGGAGGGGGCTGGGCTCTGCTGGGCCAGTGGGCGCGGCCTCCTCCTGGAGCCAAGGTTCCATAGACAACGGCTCTGAGTGACCCACACAGGTGGGGACTCACTGGTGAAGGTGACACCTTTATTGACCTTGGTGGCCGTGGGTCAGGATGTAGGAGGGTGTGACGGGAGACTCCTGTCCCCAGATTGGGGTGCTGTGCAGATCTGCAGTGGCTGGGCCTAGAGATGCTTCTGAGGACCCTGCTTGGCCGTGGGCAGGGTCTGCTCAGGTGTCCTTGCAGACTGGCCACTGGCTTCCCAGAGAAAACCGCAGGGCAGGGCGCTGGCTGTAGAAGTGTCCTGCCACAGGGCTCCGTGTGGTGAGGATGGCCCGGGTGCACACTGGTGACAGTCTGTCTCAGTTTCCTCAGGCTACTGTGACAAACACACCTGGTAGCTTATAAGGGACAGAAACTATTTCTCACGTTCTGGAGGCTACAGATCACTGGTTGGGGTGTGGCAGGGACCACCTGGCTGTAGGCAGCGCCTTCCTGCTGTGTCCTGATGTGGGAGGGGCCGGCTCCATCCCATCACGAGGCGCCTGTGAGTTAGTGCTCAGGACAGATGCGCAGCCTCCTGAAGGTGGCCACTCAGCTGCGGCCCAGCTGCAGAGAGCTGGTCTGCTGAGTCCTGTCCCCGGAGGTCACCGGCTCTGCAGTGTCGGCTCCTGGGGGACTCGGTGTGCAGCCCTCCAGACAGTGCCGCAGGAGCCCAGCTGGTCTGGTCCCCGATTTCCTCCTTGGAGGGGTGCGCTTTCAGCCCTGCTGGGCAGCTGTGGTGTGTGTGCACCGGGAGCCTCCACAGCTGCAAACCGGGCTTCCAGGCTTCCAGGGCCCAGGGACCGGCCTGGAAACGGGCTGGCGTGAGGCCAGGTGTGCTTTACCTGTTGGCTCTGGGCAGCTCTGATTCCAGGCAGCACAGCCCAAAAGCCAAGCCTGGGCCCGAGGGCAGCTTCGCCAGGCTGGGCGTGATCGGGCCAGCACCCCACAGCAGAAGTCCCCTGAGTCACCCAGGCCGTCTCTGCTGCCCTGGGAAACCCACGCAGGTGGATGGGGGGAGGCCCTGCCAAAGGCTGAAGGAAGGGGCATCGTGGGGTCTGGAGTGTCCGGTCTGCAGCCAGAGGCCTGGGGGTGGGCCAGCAGGCTGAGGCGCCGGCCAGCCCTTCAGGTGAGCGTCCTTGGAGTGCGTTGGAGGACTCGTTTGGGGAGTGAAACGGTGCCCGTTTGCCCAGCAGCTGGAGGCCTGGGTGGCAGGACTGGCAGGTGTCTGGCTTTGTCTTTCTTGCTTTGAAGTTCAGTTGCTGCCCCAGTCACCCCTGAACTTAGGCTCAGGTGGAGAGCCTGACCCCCACGTTCCATCTCTGGCCCTGGCCAGGGCTGGGCTGTCCACCCTGGCCAGTGAGCTCACCAGAGCTGCTGTGGAGCCTTGTAGGCCGCCCAGGGTCATGTGACGTCTTCCCCACAGTGCTGGGGTGGCCCCTGAGGCGGTGGCACTGGATATTCTGCTCCTGTCTTGGCTGGGGATGGCCAAGCCGAGCCGGGAGCTTCCGGGAGCCTGGCCCTGCCTGCTGCCCTCCTGCGTGGCCCCTGTGCGGTGTGTCTCAGAGCTGGCTTCTGAGGGTGGGGCACAGTGGGTGGTGTCTGCACCTCCCTGTGTCTGTGGCCTGGAGGCCGACCTGCGTGTTCGCCTAGCAGATCTCGTGGACGCAGGAAACATGGCTCTGGGCGTCCTGCGTGCACCCTGCAGCCCTGCCCCTGGGGGCTCTGCCTCCAGCCTGAGGGGGCGCCTCCCCGTCCCTCAGTCGTGGGAGAGGTGCCCCAGAAGGAGCAGAGCAGCGCCAGAGCCGCTCTTCTAGGACCCGGGAGGGCTGGGCACCGTGGGGGGCGACTGGGCACCGTGGGGGGCGACGGAGCCCAGTGGCATCGGGGAGTCCGTCTGTCCTCATCAGGCCCAGTCCCCACGAGGCGGGAGCAGTGGTGGGCCAAGCCCGATCAGGGCTGCACTCCAGGCGTGGCCCACCTGGCCTGGTGCTGTCCTGCCCACCCAGCGTCTGTCCCCGGCTTCAGTGCCGACTGAGGCTCTGGCCAGCCCTGCTGCCTGGCCCGCCACCTCCACGGCCTCATCTCTGGGTTTCACGCCCGGCTCTTAAGCTGCTGTCCTGGCCCTGGGCCTTACCTTCTGCACCTGCCTCTGCCTTTTCTGTGGTCGTCCAGACAAGACCTGCCCCTGCCCTCCACTGACCTGGCACTCCTGGTGCTGTCCTGCGCAGCCAGCCCTCCTGACCACACCGGGTGGTTTCAGGCCCCTGCCTTCCCCTGGGCACTGCCCATGGGCACTCCTGCCTGGTGTGCTCACCTCTGGGCCTCGCTGCCTTCCCTGCTTTGCCTGCCCTCTGCGCCCCGTGGCCCTGCTCATCTGGCCTCACCCGTGACCTCAGCCGGACGGAGCCTTCACCCCTGGCACCCTGCTGTCCGCCACCAGCTCCGCCTGTGGCCTTCCCCCAGGCCTCTGTCGGGCCTCTCCTGGCTCTAAGGGGTGATCAGCCTGTCCTGCCCTGGCCTCCCTCTCTGCTGGCCTTCTCGCCAGCCTGCACGTGGTCCTGGTCCTCGGGGGAAGCCCTGCCCTCCTGCTGTCTGTGGGAAAGTGGAGGCCAGGGTCCAGGACATGGTCCAGGGCCCTCCAGGCTTTGAGTATAGGCTGTGGCCAGTGTCCCTCTCCGAGTGTGGCCCTGACCCCATCTGTGGCTGTTTCTTCTGTGAGACTGAGCCTGCCGGTGTGTGTGCCTGGCACTCCTGGAGCTGGGGACCCGGGGCTGCCTCCTGTCCCAAGGCCTCAGGCCCCGCCTGGCCGTCTCCTGGAGGAGGAGGGGAGGTGCTGGCAAGACCCCTCCTGCTGGGCCACGCCCTCTGCTGGAGGGGGCCTTCCCTGCCCTCACAGTCACGGAGTCCCAGAGACCCTGCGGATGCCCAGGGCAGGTCCTGAGGCTGGAGGCCCTGGTGTCCCGGTGGCCCCTGGGGTAGGCCGTGCGCGGGTGGCCACTGTGCTCACTGCTGCTGTTGCTCTCCGCAGGCCGGTCTGATTGAAGCCAATGGAGAACTGAAGGTCTTCATAGACCAGAGCCTGAGTCCCGGGAAAGGTGAGCCTCCGGGTAGGGAAACGGAAGTGGGGTGAGCGTGGGGGCCTGGGCCGCGTGTCCGCCAGGCGCTGCGCTGACTCTCTTCCAGGGTCACGGGTTCTGAAGCTGAGGAGCTGTGGGAAGGCCTAGGGCTGCAGACCACTTGTCCTCTCCGTGGTGGCCAGCACCGTCCTTGGCGGGGCCCGCCCGCCTGCTGTCCTCTGGCCAGGCCCAGATGTCTGAAGCTGGCCACTTGAGGGGACCCTGGGGGCCCTGCTGACACCTGGGCCACTGGGTTCTCCAGAAACACGGCTGTGGGAGACGCATGTGCGTGAGGAAGGTGGTGGCTGCGGAGTGGTCAGCTGAAATAGCAGGTGTGGGTGCAGAGGGCCTAAGGAGTGGACGAGGCTCTGCGGGCGAGCAGTCTTCTGGGCCCGAGTCAGCCAATGCCGGAGCAGCCCTGGCAGAGAGCTCCCAGCAGTCGGCCTGGGGGCCCGGGGAGGCCTTGGCTGCCCGCCACTCTCTGAGACTCCACTCTTTGGCCCAGACAGACCCAGCTCACGGCTCCGTGGCCCGTGGAGCCCAGAGAGGAGCGCCTCCTGGAGGGACACAGGAGGCTCCGGCGGCTGGCCTGCTGGTCACAGCTGGGCTCTGGAGCTTCCCCAGAGCCCAGAGCGGGTGGGTGCTGGCGTCACCTGTGTGCACGTCCCAGCCACTGCCTTGTGCGGGGCCTCACTGTGGGACGAGGGGGGTAGTCATTCCTGGTCTTCGCCAGGCTGTCGAGGGCTAGGCCCTGGGCTTTGTGTCCTGCTGTGCCTCGACTTGGCCAGGTGGCCGTGCCTGTCAGCCGCCACTCCTGCCTTCCTGTGTGTGCTCTGCCACTCAGCCCTGGGCCTCTGTCCCCAGGACACCAGATGGCAGCGTGCCGTCCCTCCATGGGTCCTGGGCTCCGTTGACCCCCAGTTGTCCTTGTGAACAGTGCGTGCTCATGGCCAAGCGTGACACACAGCCCAGGGCTCACTCCATGGAATGGGCACACCCTCTGCTGCAGTGGGGAGCAGGTGTGCAGCTGGGGCGCAGCCCCCCCTCCCTGTGGCTTATGCATTGCAGGGCCCTTCCCGCCTGGGTGGAAGGCTGGGCTGCGTCACCTGCGCCTACAGACCTGGTTGTCCGGTGCCAACGTTTCCTGGCAGTGTTAGTGTAAAGTGTATGTTGGGAAAACTTAGAGTTTCCTGTCTGGGCTGTGACTTGCAATGCCGTGGGCTCGAGCAGGACCCTCCTGGGCCAGCACTCTCCTGGGGAGGCAGCTGGACCCTGGGTCTCCTAGGCACTCTGTGCTCTAGGCACTGCATCCTCTAGGTCTCTGCACACCCGAGGATTCTACTCACTCTACGCCCTGCTCACTCTGGGCCCTGCTCACTCTACGCCCTGCTCACTCTACGCCCTGCTCACTCTGGGCCCTGCTCACTCTGGGCCCTGCTCACACTGCGCCCTGCTCACTCTATGTCCTGCTCACTCTGGGCCCTGCTCACTGTACGCCCTGCTCACTCTACGCCCTGCTCACTCTGGGCCCTGCTCACTCTGCGCCCTGCTCACTCTGCGCCCTGCTCACTCTATGTCCTGCTCACTCTGGGCCCTGCTCACTCTGGGCCCTGCTCACTCTGGGCCCTGCTCACTCTACGTCCTGCTCACTCTGCGCCCTGCTCACTCTGGGCCCTGCTCACTCTACGCCCTGCTCACTCTGCGCCCTGCTCACTCTGGGCCCTGCTCACTCTACGCCCTGCTCGCTCTATGTCCTGCTCACTCTGCGCCCTGCTCACTCTATGTCCTGCTCACTCTACGTCCTGCTCACTCTGGGCCCTGCTCACTCTACGTCCTGCTCACTCTGGTCCCTGCTCACTCTGCGCCCTGCTCACTCTACGCCCTGCTCACTCTGGTCCCTGCTCACTCTACGTCCTGCTCACTCTGCGCCCTGCTCACTCTACGTCCTGCTCGCTCTGCGCCCTGCTCGCTCTGCGCCCTGCTCACTCTGCGCCCTGCTCACTCTACGCCCTGCTCACTCTGCGCCCTGCTCACTCTGCGTCCTGCTCACTCTGCGCCCTGCTCACTCTACGTCCTGCTCACTCTGCGCCCTGCTCACTCTATGTCCTGCTCACTCGGGTCCCTGCTCACTCTACGTCCTGCTCACTCTACGCCCTGCTCACTCTACGCCCTGCTCACTCTACGCCCTGCTCACTCTACGCCCTGCTCACTCTGCGCCCTGCTCACTCTACGTCCTGCTCACTCTACGCCCTGCTCACTCTACGTCCTGCTCACTCTGGTCCCTGCTCACTCTACGTCCTGCTCACTCTACGTCCTGCTCACTCTGCGCCCTGCTCACTCTACGTCCTGCTCACTCTACGCCCTGCTCACTCTACGCCCTGCTCACTCTGCGCCCTGCTCACTCTACGTCCTGCTCACTCTACGCCCTGCTCACTCTACGTCCTGCTCACTCGGGTCCCTGCTCACTCTACGCCCTGCTCACTCTACGCCCTGCTCACTCTACGCCCTGCTCACTCTGCGCCCTGCTCACTCTACGTCCTGCTCACTCTACGCCCTGCTCACTCTACGCCCTGCTCACTCTGCGCCCTGCTCACTCTACGTCCTGCTCACTCTGGTCCCTGCTCACTCTGGGCCCTGCTCACTCTGGGCCCTGCTCACTCTGGTCCCTGCTCACTCTACGCCCTGCTCACTCTACGCCCTGCTCACTCTACGCCCTGCTCACTCTGCGCCCTGCTCACTCTACGTCCTGCTCACTCGGGTCCCTGCTCACTCTACGCCCTGCTCACTCTGGGCCCTGCTCACTCTGGGCCCTGCTCACTCTGGGCCCTGCTCACTCAGGTCCCTGCTCACTCTCACCCACTTTTTCCAGAGGTGCTTCCTTCCTTTTAAGTCCAGTCTGCTGCATTTTGTTGTTTTCTTTCTTTTATTCATTTGGGTTTGGGTCTTCAGTATAATTTGGCGTCCTCTCTTTTGACCTCTGTTTTTTCTGTGGCTCTTTCTCCTCTGACGTTGCCAGGGAGAGTGGCCAGGGTGGTGTGTGAGAGCCTCTTGTGACTGTCCCTGGCCCTGTGCTTCCCAGGGCTGCCCACCATCCACGCGGGTTGGTGGATCTGGGCGGTGGCGGTGCCTCCTGTCACTTCCTCAGGAGTGTGGCCTTCAGCCTGTCCTGAGCGGCCTTCCGGTCCTCCTTTTCTCTGTTTCCCTCTTGCTACAGTCACTTTTTAGCTTGTGGTGATGTTTCTGCGGCCCCAGAACTTGTTTCTGCCTCGTGGTGAGTTTCCAGGCAAAGGCTGCTCCCAGAGTCAGAGCTCTGTGTCACCTTGGGTGTGTCCCCTGCAGAGTTGGGCTGGGCCTGCCTGTGGGGCCTGCTATGTGTGGACACCTGTGCAGGGTGTGTTTCTGCAGAGGGCACTGTGGCCTGTCCTGCTGTGGCCTGGTCTAGCCAGCCTGCCCATGGAGTGTGAGGTGGCCAGCGTGCAGCTCCTTGTGCCTCTGGACCCTGTGATGGCTGCTGTGTGCGCAGGTTGGCCAGTAGGCAGGCCACAGGCAGAAGCCATCTGACCGAGGTGTTCTCTGGTCCTTTAAGCCTCGCTAGCACACAGAGCATTCCTGGCGCAGTGGGCGAGAAGCGACTCTAAGCCGCCCTGCAGGCGACTGCTGCCCACACGTGTGCACAGGTGCTGAGGTCCCCCATGTGTGTCCAGCCATGGCCCTGAGGTCCCTATGCGTGTCTGACCACGGTGCTGAGGTCCCCCACGTGTCCAGCCATGGTGCTGAGGTCCCTATGTGTGTCTGGCCACAATGCTGAGGTCCCCCACGTGTCCAGCCACGGTGCTGAGGTCCCTATGCATGTCTGGCCACAGTGCTGAGGTCCCCCACGTGTCCAGCCACGGTGCTGAGGTCCCCCACTGTCCAGCCATGGTGCTGAGGTCCCTATGCATGTCCAGCCACGCTGCTGAGGTCCCCCACTGTCCAGCCACGGTGCTGAGGTCCCTACGTGTGTCTGGCCACAGTGCGGTGCCTCTTCCCTGCGAGCCTCCCTCAGGGTGGCCTTTGCCTCAGGTTGGATGGTGGGCGCTGGCGAGGGTGGGGAGCTGAGGCTACAGGCCCAGGCCTGGTGGAGGACGTACCTGGCCCTGAAGGACCCAGGTGTAGCTGCCCTCAGCATGTGCTCAGAGTAGGTGCTCCCTCTCCTGGTGTCCCTGCCGTGGGGAGGAGCCAGCCCAGGTGTCAGTGAGTGACCAAGGGTCAGGTGACTTCAAACGTGAATGTTCTTGGCTCCAGAAACAGGCCGTGTGAGCGGCTCCACCTGTGTGAGCCTGGACACCTCGGGGGGCAGTGGGGTCTCTGTGGAGTCCCGACGGCAGAAGACGGAGGCAGAGAAGAAGAGTGTTCACAGGGCGGGGGGCCACAGGGCGCCACGGGAGCCTCGGGGACGTGGAGACCGTGGCCTCTGGCACGTGTGGTATGAGAGCCTGGGTCTACCGTAGATTCAGGGTTCTTGCCACTGAGCCTCAGAAGTGGGTGCTGCGGGGTGAGGCTGTAGCACTGCAGCCTCTGCTGTCCACGTGGGTCCCCGTAGGTCCCGTGTCTGCACACCCTGCACCCTAAGTGTCCTCGGTAAAATCAACTTAAAAGACAGACTGTTAGACTTGAGGCTCTAATGGCGTTTAGTAAAAGGGTTTTGCCGAAGCACTGGTCCTTGTGCTCCCGATTGGACGCCTTCAACCTGGGGCCTTTCAAGGAGCGTGGGCAGCAGTGCCAGGACCCCACCCTGTGTTCTTGGAGTCCTTGTTAGCGGATCCTCGCCTCGGACCATGCAGGAGCTCTGCCTGGCGGGACCCTGGAAGGGTCTGTGGGGTGTGGGCTCCAGGGCCACAGGACTGCCCTGCCCCCATGTGGCTCTGGCAGTCTGTTCCCAAGGAAACCCGTGAGCGGCCCGATTTGTACCTCCAGATGAGAACCAGCACCGGCTCGGGAGGCTGAGCCAGGAGGGTCTCAAGTTCAGAGCCCGCAGCCACCTAGGAGGCCCTCAGCAGCTCAGGGAGACTCCGTCTCAAAAAAAGAGGTTGGAGATGTGGCTCAGTGGTTAAGCCCCTGAGTCCAGTCCCTAGCACCAAACCAAGCCCTTAAAGCCCTGCGAGTCCCATTTCTCCTGAGGCCACGGGCTGCTGGTGTCGTTCTGGAGCAGCCGCTGGGAGTGCTGGGGTTGGGACCCTCAGCCAGACTGCTGAGCAGTGTTAGTGGACAGTGTGAAGGGGACAGGCGGGCTGGCCATTGTCTGCATCTGGGCTCAGTCCAGGTCTTGTATGTAACAGTGCGGAGAGTTCCTCAACACGGGGTCCTCAGAGAGCCCTGACCTGACCCCAGCCCTGACCCCTGTGCTACAGGCGTGGTGTCCCTGGTGGCCGTGCACCCGTCCACAGTGAGCACACTCGGGAAGCAGCTCCTGCCGAAGACTTTCGGACAGTCCAACGTCAACATCGCCCAGCAAGTGGTAAGGCCTGGGGTGGGCAGGGGCCTGCTTCCCTTCCCAGCTGTGGGGCTGCGCCTCGCCCCGTCGCCTGGGCCTGCCGTTGGGGACGGCCCCTGCCGGTGTGGTATTGGAGGCCCAGCAGGTGCCACGGCCCTGGCCCAGGGTGGCCTCTGCCAGCTTCCTGCTGTGATGGCCGTCCACTGAGCTCAGCCAGGGGCGTTCCTTGGGTGCTGGAGGAGCTTTGTCACGACAGGCCTGGCCTTCCTCCTTGGCCGCCCTGTGCTCCGCAGACCGGGACAGCAGGACCGGCTTGTCCCCTCTGCTCGGGCAGAGCCGGGTGCCAGCCTGTCCTTTCCCTGGCTGGGCTGTGGTCAGGATGAGGAGCCCTGCAGAGCCACAAGCCCAGCGGCCTCTGCTGTCGGAAGAGGGCTGGGGGCAGCCTCGGGGTGGCAGGGTCACCTGCACCCAGAGCCCAAAGGCAGGATGGGCTTCCGACCTGCGGCTACAGGCTCCTGTCTGGTCCTGAGATGCGGCAGCCCTGGCAGCTGGGCTCCGTCTGCACCCTGGGCCTCCTGTTGAGACTGGGCCTCTGTGTCACGCTTGCCTCTTGTCCCTGGCCGCCATCCTGCCTGTGTGCCCCACCCGACCTGTGAGCTCTGTCCCCACTGCTGTCCTGGTCCTCTTGGTGGGAAGGGTGCTTGTGTTTGGTGTCCCTGCCCCAGCCCCCCAGCGCCCGCCCCTGCAGGTCAGCAGGGCCGCATGCTGCTGTCCCACCCTGCAGTGTGATCGTACCTCCTCAGAGCAGACCACCACGCTGGGGACTCTGATCTTGGCTTGGTGCTGCCTGGTCCCTGATGACCTACACGTGGCCTGCAGTTGGAGTGCAGAAGAGCCCCTGGGGACGTGCTGAGCTGGGCATTCACGGGGTCCTGCAGGGCTTCTGCCTCGCTGCCGCCCAGTGGTCACCAAGGCTGGTGCTGAGGTCCTGCCTCGGGCTGTGGCGTGTCGAAGCTTCTGCTCAGTGAAGCCATCTTTGCGAAAGGTGGAGATTGCATCTCCCTTTCCCCTTGTGGTGCCTGTGATTCGGTGCCCGCGTGCGCGAGAGGCTCAGCAGGACTCGGCCTGCAGGCGGCTCGGGCTCACGAGCCAGCTAGCGGGTCGAGGGCTGTGTCTGCAGCTTGACCCTTGGCCCAGGCGTCAGGGCTTTCAGGGCTGGGGGGCTCTGCCAGATGTCGTGGGTTGGTGCTCACTGCTGCGAGCGGTCCCTGCCCTTTCCACACACTGACGGCCTCAGGGAGATGGCAGCGAAGCCACACGGGCTCTGGGGGCCGGTGGCACCTGTGGAGGGGCCTGATGGTGGGGCGTTTAGGGCTCTGGTGGGGCAGGTTTCAGGCACAGGGTGACGTGGGCCCTCTCAGCTCAGCAGGATCTCCCTCTGGGCACCGTGGGCAGTGCCCTGCCCAGGAGAGGGTTTGGAGGAGCAGCGTCCTGGTGTCCCTGACTGCCTCTGGGCTGCTCTCGCGGCGTCTGTCCGTGGGTGTGCTGTCCGGAGCACCCCTCAGCGCAGACGGGGTTCTGCCTGGCTCGAGTCGGTGAGGCTCAGGGGCTGCTGTGGCCGGGAGCGGCTCAGCGCTCGTGCCCACGCGGCGTCGAGACCCTGGGCTCCTTTCCAGCACCAGAGCAGCGCACAGCCAGAGCGAGGCCAGCCCTGGAGCCATGGTCCCAGGAGGTCCTGCGGCCCTCTGTGGGCGGAGGCCGGGCCGGGCTGCCGTCTCCCCTGCGCACTTTCCCGCCGTCGTGCCTGCCCCACAGTGGGACGTGGGGTCGCCTTCTCTGGCCGGTTCCAGCCTCACAGTGAGGACAGCAGAGAAGAGGTGCCTCTCGTGCCCTGTCACTTGCCCCTTTTCCTCCTCGAGGCTGGGACGTCGGGGCACAGAGCTCTGGTTGGCGAGGGCAGGTGTCCAGGCCGCTCCCTGCCCCAGGGGCCTCCGTGTCAGGGTCGGGGGACCCGTGCAGGTGGCCCACTGTCCCACCCTGGCGGCTCTTCCCGGGTGATGCGCCGTGTCTTGTCCCGGTCTCTGCCTGGCCAGGCAGCCTCCCACTGTCCTCCCGCCCGGGCCTCGCCTTCCTGCCTCCTCCTCCTCCTCATGCGGGCACCCTCAGGCTCTCTTCCTCCCTCCCCCCCCCACAGCGCCAGGGCACTGCCACGTCTGCCCGCCCCTCTTCCTGCCCTCTGCAGCAGGCTGGTGGCGAGGGTGGAGAGTGCCCACGGCCTGTGCGGCCCAGCCCCGCTGTGCCTGTCATCCCGGAGGGCTCACTGCGCCCGCGCCCGGGGCTGAGGGAGGCAGGCCGGCCGCGCCTCTCCCCGGGTGATGAGTGGCTCTGGGCCTCCAGCACAGCGCAGAGGCTGCCACGCCAAGCAGTGGGAGCAGGAGCGGGAGCGCCCTCAGATCTGCGCCCGGCAGCTCTTCCTCACACTGCCGGCCGTCCTGGCCAGGCTGGGGACCTGTCCGGCATGGGTGGTCCTTAGTGAGCACTGGCTGTGCACCTGCTGGACTTTCTGCCCTTGCTGCCCCTGGCCTGCTTGGGAGGCCCCAGGGGAGTCGGCTCCTGCAGCCGGGACATTGCCAGGACCCTCTGGTGGCGGTGGCCTGCCTGGAGCAAGCTGAGCAGCCGTGTCCCTGGGCCTGTTCCCCGCCTGGCCCAGGAGTCTTGGAGCCTCCTGAGAGACGTGTCTCCACCCTGACTGGTGTCCTGGACAGCATGGAGGCTCCTTGGGAGATGACTCTCTTTCAGTTGACGTGGTGGCTGCTGGGCATCTGGGTCCCCAGGATGTCTATGACTTCTGGGGGCTGGACATGTGGGTGGACGGGTCATCAGCTGATCTCAAGTCCAGGCTTGGGGGGCCCAGGTCGTTGGCCCCATGGGCCTCGGGCAGCACCATCCAGTCTTGGTCCCCGACACTGACCGCTGAGCTGGGTGGCAAGATGCTGGGGTTTCCGGCATCTTCCCCCTGCTGCTGGGACCTGAGCGTTCTCGGACATTGTCCTGTGCTGCAGGCCCCAGGCTGCCCCATGGGTTGGGTCAGTCCCACGGTGGGCACGTGGCCCTGGTCAGGGAGCTGCTCTTTCTTTCTGATCTCTTCTTGGTTGCATGGAAGGGTGCACCTGTGTGAAAGTGAGCGGGACCCCCTCACACCCGGGCACCCGAAGCCCGCGCCTCTGCCCTTTGCCCCATGGGCGGACTTGTTGGTGCTGCAGCTGGAGCAGGTGGCTGGGGGTGGCAGCATGGCTGTCTGGAGGGGCCGCATTGTGGTGCGTGGCTCCGTGGTGCCCTCTGGAGGGATGACCGTCTTCTGATGGACCTGCACCCTCTCGACTGCAGGTGATCGGCACACCTCAGAGACCCGCGGCCTCCAGCGCCATCGTGGTGGGAAGCCCACACACGCCCAGCACACACTTCGTGTCCCAGAACCAGCCCTCTGAGTCCTCGCCCTGGTCTGCCGGGTGAGCTCTCCGTGCCTCCACGCCTAGCCACTCTGCGGCCTCACCCGTGTTGGCCGGGGAGAATCCCCAGCTCCCCAGACCAGCTAGTGGGAACGCCTCGGGCCGGGGTGTGGTGATGTGAGGTCCCCTCCCAACTGGAACCTGTCTCAGTGGCCTGCACCTGCGGTGGCCAGGCCCGGTGGCCAGGCATCTGCCTCAGTCACGGTTGCCTGCCGAGATTGGCCCTAGCAGTCCTGAATCCAGACCACAGCGGCTGTGCTGACACCAGCGGACGTCTGGCAAGATGGCACCCGGTGTCGGTACAGAGCAGAGGGTGCCTTCCTACCCTCTGTGCCGCCCCGTCCTGACATTTGCAGGCACAGTTTGCAGTCTGCCCCGATAGTCTTTGTCCCCTGGATCCTGACGCCTGCCCGTGTTCTCAGCGGGAACCCCGCAGCCGCTGGTCTTTGGCGCGGGGGACCGTCTGACCGCAGGCTGCCTGCAGACACTGACGGTGGCTCCCGTGTGTTTGAAGGAAACGCAACAGGAAAGGGGAGAAGCATGGCAAGGGCCTGCGGCACTTCTCCATGAAGGTGTGCGAGAAGGTGCAGCGCAAGGGCACCACCTCCTACAACGAGGTGGCCGACGAGCTGGTGGCCGAGTTCAGCGCCGCCGACAACCACATCCTGCCCAACGAGTCGGTAAGGCTGCGCGCTCGGCAGGAGGTCCGCGTTCCCAGAGGGCAGGGCCTGTGCCTCCCGCGGCCACACGGCCCGGCACGGCACTCCTCAGAGCGCTGGCAGGGCTGTTGCTGTGTCCCCAGGCCTACGACCAGAAGAACATCCGGCGGCGCGTCTACGATGCCTTGAACGTGCTGATGGCCATGAACATCATCTCCAAGGAGAAGAAGGAGATCAAGTGGATCGGACTGCCCACCAACTCTGCCCAGGAGTGCCAGAATCTGGAGGTGGGCTGCCGCTGGGTCCCCACTGCTGTCCCTGTCACTCAGGAGGCGCAGCCTGTCGCCTGCACCTGTGAATGACCCCGTGTGTCTTGGACTGTTGTGGGGTCGTTTTGCATCTGGTGGCGGATGTGCTGATACGGCCATGGGCGTGAGCGCAGCCGGCCACCCAGTCTAGACCCTAGCCATGTGCCTCTCAGTCCACATGGGCAGCACTTGCAAGGAGGAGGAGGGCTGGGGGTCCTTCCAGGCCCAGGCCTGGCTCAGGTCTGGGCCCATCGCTCTGACGAGGTTTGGGGTGGTCGTTTGGCGAGAGCCGGCCCCAGGTGCCGTGCCGAAGGGGTGAGGCCCGGGCCCTGGTGACGCTGCTCCGTCTGCAGGTGGAGAGGCAGCGGCGGCTGGAGAGGATCAAGCAGAAGCAGTCACAGCTCCAGGAGCTCATCCTGCAGGTAGCGGCTCCCGCACCGCGACCCCGTGTGCGGGTGGCCCTGCTGGGAGGCTCTGCTGAGGGTCCTCCCGCGAACCTCCACACGTGACACCGAGCGCGTCCCCGGAGTGGCGGCTCCGTGTGTGCCCTGTGAGCTTCCTGTGGAGCAGGGGCCTAGTGGCCAGGGCACAGTTCCCACAGAGCAGCACTCGGGACCCCTTGGGGCCAGGCCCGTTCTGAGGACGAGGTCTTAGCCGGGGAGCGTGGCTGATGAGGTGCCTGCCATTGGGCAGCAAGATGGCCGGGTTGGCGACTGTACCAAATGGCCTTGGAGCTGGACTTCCCCCTGGAGAAACAGGGTCAGCGTCTGCCATGGGGGTGACAGTGAAGGTGACATGCTTGTAGGGCAGGCTAATATCCTGAACAAGGTGTGCTAGAACCTTCCAGGAGGAGTGAGGGAGAGGTTGGGGCTCATAGGCCACCGGCCTGGGGGTGCCGTGGATATCCAGTGGCACCCAGAGGCCAGAATGGGGCAGGCCTCAGCCCTCTGCAGCGCCACGTCTACTGCCTAGGACCCGCTGTGACTCCCTGAGGGCTGTGTGCAGCACCCGCAGCCCAGAGGCAGCCCAGAATGCTGGGCCTGGCCCGGATCCCACCTTGAAGAAAGTCGGGGGCAGGTGGGACCCCTCCAAGGCCTGGCCTCCTGCCCTGACCGGTGGCAGGAGGCGTTTGGTCCCTTGTTGTGGCCTGGGTGACCGTCCCCAGTGGCTGCACCTGCTGGCAAGAGGAGCTGGAGCCCAGCTTCGGGAGCCTGGGACCCGGGCCCTTGGTGCGGCCTTGTTCCAGGGCCAAGGTCCTTCGCAGAGGTCAGTCCTGCCTCTGGATGTAGCAGGTGGCCGGCACACGCGTCGTTGCCCTCCGCTCCTTGCCTTCTTCTGGGGATGTCCTCCGAGGCCTCTGTTCTCTGTGTCTCTCCCTGCCTCAGGGCAGAGGGCCAGCCCGGGCCTGGTCTCGCGTGCCAGCAGCCCCTGCCTCCACGGGGGGTGTGGACACCTCAGACAGAAGGGCTTCCCTGCTGTGGCCACGGCCATGCGGGTCACCTGCCCCTCTTTTTCAGCAAATTGCCTTCAAGAACTTGGTGCAGAGAAACCGCCAGGCGGAGCAGCAGGCCCGACGGCCGCCCCCGCCCAACTCGGTCATCCACCTGCCCTTCATCATCGTCAACACCAGTAGGAAGACGGTCATCGACTGCAGCATCTCCAATGACAAGTGCGTGGCGGGCACCCTCGCGGGAAGAAGCCCACTGGAGCATCCTTAGTGCTCGTTGCTAGCACTGTTGGGAACGTGTGCTGTCCCCTGGCGGCCACGGGCAGCGTGACTGCTGGCGGGACGTCTGTGTGCTGGGCAGTGCCTGGCCATGGACAGCCGTTCACAGACTGGCCCCAGCTCTCGTCCTTTGTTTCTCAGTTCTTAAGTTTTGTACAGAGACGCGGCCACGAGAACCGGGGGTGGGTATGGCTGGGGTGGCCGGGCCTAGCCAGCGAGCGTGGCCTCACGGGAAGCCCGCTCACGCGCCTCCCCCCGCAGGTTCGAGTATCTGTTCAACTTCGACAACACGTTCGAGATCCATGACGACATAGAAGTGCTCAAGCGCATGGGCCTGGCCTGCGGGCTGGAGTCTGGCAGGTGCTCCGCCGAGGACCTCGAGGTGGCCAGAAGTCTGGTACCCAAGGCTCTGGAACCCTACGTGACAGGTCAGTCCTGCCCTGGGCCTGCCTCTGGCTGTGATAGACCCGAACACGAGTCCCGCGGGTGTGGCTGCCGCCAGCCATGCAGCATTCGAGCCCCTGGGGGCTCTGGTCTGTGAGAGGGTCTCGAGCGAAGGAAGGGTCGTCTGCAACAGAGCCCAGGTGGGAGGACTGTGCTGGGGTGCCAGGGCAGTGGGCAGCCAGGAGGGCTGCTGACTGGGGTTGCGGTTCCTGTTGGGGGCGCAGGGGGAGGAGCAGCTCTGCTCTGTCCCCGTCTGGTGACCTCTGGGCTGCAGTATTGGGGTTTTGGCTGCAGGCGCTGGATGGCTCTGGTGGGCGCAGAGATGCCCACCCTCCTGTGGTCCTCAGCCCATAGGACTCCCTCCTGAGGGTCAGGGATCGTTCTCCCAGGCATGTGACCGTCTGACCTGACCCGTGGCTGGCTCTGGCGGGCCATGCACGGGGCCCTGGGCGCTGGGGTGGTGGTGGGCTCGTGTGGGCGCAGGCTTCCCCCGTCACCCGCCACTCTGTCCTTGCTCCCTTGCGCTCTCTGGGCTTCGCTGCCTGGGCCTCTTTTCCTCCTCTTTGCAGAAATGGCTCAGGGATCCATCGGAGGTGTGTTCCTCACCACAGCAGGCTCCACCTCCAACGGCACAAGGCTCTCTGCCAGGTGAGCCAGGTGGGGGCAGGTGGGGGCGGTGACGGCGGGACCCTGCTCCGGGGCACAGCCCAGGGAGCCCACTGACCCTGTCCCCGTGAGAAGAGCTTTCTTTCTCCTGGTTTCTCACCCTCAAAGTCGGGAGCGGTGGGAGGCTTCGGCTTTGACCAAGCGGCCCTGGGAAGTGGGAGACCCCCTGCCCGCCGCCTCAGTGACCAGGGCCTCCAGGATCTCGTTTGATTTTCTGGGCACATGTGTGAGACCCCGCGGGGTGCAGTTGTTTGTTTTTTGTTTTTTAACTTTGCGTTTTATAGTGCGTGTCTTTCTGTGACTAAAGGGACTTCTATTTAAGTAAATGTGTGGTCAGCTTTGGGGCCAGCGTCCCCAGAGCAGAAGGCCATCCCTGGGTGTGTGTCCAGTGCTCTGACGGGGAGTGGGTGGCAGCCTTCACAGTGAGGGCCTAGGGGTGGTCTCACCGACTTTGAAATGACCCCCAGACCTCCCGTGGTGGCTCCAGGGCAGGCTCACACGTCACTGGATGCTGACACTGTTTCCTAGAGTCTCCGTAAGTTAGCCGGCAGGGTGGAGCTGATAAGTGCTGGCCTGTCCGTGGTGTGGCGCAGAGGTGCTCCGCAGCCACCGGTGTGAGGGGCAGGCCCTGCAGGTGGGGAAGCCATCGTGGCACAGGTGACACGGTGTGGGACGTGCTGTGGTGTCAGTCAGGTGGCAGTGCAGCAGAGACTTGGGTGGCATCTTGCAGGCTTGTCTCTTCATCCTGAATTTCTGCCTCGTGGACGTCAGTCTGCAGAGTGGCTGGCCCAGGTTGCTTCTGAGCTGGACCCTGGCGTCAGGTTCCGGCTCAGGTTGCCCTCTCCGTGGTCGGCCTTCCCCGGCTTGTCAGGGTCTGCAGTGGGGAGGCACAGCCAGAGCTGCTTCTCCAGAGCACCATGTGGGCTCCCAGCTCGGGAGGGAGGCGGAGGTGGCAGGTTCAGGCCGGCTGGGCAGAGTGGTGAGACCTGTCTCAGAATAAAGAGGGCTGCGTTGTGGGTCAGTGTGGAGCAACCTGCACTTAACCCCGAGAACTGCAGAAAGTGGAAGCCAGTCCCAAGGGTGGGGCTCGGGTGCCGTCCTGCAGCCCGTCCTGCTTGGCTCTGGCTGGCGCTCTGCGAAGCACAGCTGGTGTGATTCTTACTGAAGTGCTGGTCCCACCTGGTGGTGCTCATGCTGCCCGAGGGTGTGCAGGGCTGACCACGGGGCAGGGCAGCCACAGCCCAGGGTCGGGTTTTCTGGTGCTGCCCGTTTGGGGTTCTGATCCACAAAACCACATTTTCACACACGTCCGCCCTTCGGGTGCTTGCCCGGCCTGGGCTCTGCAGCGCGCCCACCCAGCCTGGGTTGCCGCTTCCAGCCTGGCTCCTGTGGCCACGGCACACTGCGCCCCCCGCCTGCCCGAGCCCTGGCGCCTCTGGTCCTGTGTGCTGGGGCATCGGTTGTGCGGGCTGTGACCCGCCCTCGCTCTGGGACAGGTGTCTGGTGCCACTGCGACGGCTTGAGGCTTTGCCATGACACCTGAGCTTTTGTTTCTCCTGCATCCTTTAAAAACCCAAGCCTGTTGGGGACACGTGTGGCCTGTCCTCGGGTTGGGCAAATGGGCCATACCGCTGACTGCCCTGTTTGGCCCCGTCCCTGCAGTGACCTGAGCAATGGTGCGGACGGGATGCTGGCCACAAGCTCCAACGGGTCTCAGTACAGCGGCTCCCGGGTGGAGACCCCTGTGTCCTACGTCGGGGAGGATGAGGACGAGGAGGACGAGTTCAACGAGAACGAGGAGGAGGACTGACCCTGCAGGTCCCCACCAGCTTCACGGGACGCTGCGCAGAGGAGAGAAGCTGCTTTAGTGTGGGGCTGTGTTTCTTTTTGGCTACTCCCAAGAAGATGATGTTGGTCAACCACGGAATCGAGGAGCAAGGACTGCCCGGGTCCCCACCCTGCCGCGGACGCCACCACCCCTGCTGACGCGGCGCCTGCACTTACGGGAGTCCAGTCCTGCCCGACAGTGCTCGCTGGGCCTGCTGAGCCGTGCTGTGCCCGCCCTGCAGTGCTCACTGGCTGTCTCCGTGGACGTGCCCAGCAGCTCGTTTGCAGTGTCAAGGGCGCCATCAGGAGACCCAGAAGGTCTCCCGTCTCAGGCACGCAGCGTGCACAGGACAGGCCTGAGGGCGGAGACCTTGCAACTCGCTTCTCCGTGAGCTCCACCGGCCCCGCGGCCTGCGCGCACACTTCCTCTCTACTGCAGCCACAGATCCCAAGTCCTTCCTTCTCTGTGTGTTCTTGGGTAAGTTTACAGCTACGCTGGTGCAGCTCGGAAACTGTCCGGAAGGTTCATTGCTTATGGTAAAATTTGCCTGATTTCTTACAGGCAGCGTTTGGAAACTTTTTATTCTATAGTTGTTTACATACTTATACGTCTATCATTTAAAGACATGTACTGAAACAAATGTTGTATTTGTTTCTGAGCATCTTCCTGTAATCTATTATAAAGTTGAAATTAAACATAGAGAATGTTTTAACAGTTTTTTAACTCAAAATTTGTCAATCATTTTTAATAGTTCTTTTTTTATAAACAGAAAAAGGAATTTAAGGACAGGCAGTAGTCTCTTTTAAAATTTATTCACAGAAAACCGTTAACTGCACAGTTGCTGTTAGCTGCCTGTTCTGAAACAATAGTCTTTTTATTGAAACACAAATAAAATTTTCTGTAATATTTTATGGAATATGAAGAGACTTTAATTGTTTGACCTGTTTAACTTGGCACTGTTAGTTTTTATTAATAAAACGCGCATGGGCATTTTAAACAAGCCGTGTCTCTGGTTTGGGGTGGTCTGGATTGCTTGGGCTCTACTGAGGACCTGGTGCTGAGCAGCAGGAGCGTGGTCAGCCGGGGCTGACCTGACGCTGCTGCCGCAGCCGGGGCTCCTGCTGACCCTGCTGCCCTAGCAGTGGGGGGGCCAGGAAAGAGGCTGAGGTGGGTGCGACCTGTGGGCGCCTGGGCTCCTTCCCGAGTGTCCAGGGTACAGAGGACATTTGTTCCTTGACAGCTTTTTAGAAGCTGAGGCCGATTTGAGATTTGACGTTCATTAAAAGAATAAGATCATGAGAGCACTTCAGAAAGCTGGCGGAGCTGGGGGAGCACCAGGGGGCAGCACAGCGTCTGCCCACCTGGACAGTGGTCTCGTGCAGAAGACTTGGCCAGATGTGACTCTTCAGGAGCTCTGGAAGGCCTGCAGCTTCCAGGTGGGGAGGCAGACTGCAGCTAGTGCTGGTCCCGTTCAGCTCAGGCCAGCAGCGTTCCCCGCCACCCGGCAGGCAGCTGGGCTCGAGTCCTGGAGGAGCCCGACCACAGGTGGTGGGGTCTGCTCTGCCTGCTGACCACGGGCACAGATGAGGTGGCCGGGCTCTAGGGGTGCAGCAGCCTGTGGGCCAGTCCCTCCCCTGGCTGAAGTGACTTCCAGGGGACATGAAGGTTGGTGCCCTCTTCTCCCATCCTTCCCCTTCCTCTTTCTCTTTCCCCTTTGGGAGTCAGACACTGAATCTGGGGCATTTCCCAGCTCTGTGTTCGCAGGAAATGCAGAAAGAACTGCACGCCCACAAACAGGCCCAGAGGAGACCCGGGAAGACTGTCAGTCTGCACGTCGGCCCATCCCACTGCAGACAGCTGACCACTGTCCACAGCCAGCTCAGAGCCCAGCAGCCCCGGGGAGTGGGGGGTTCTGCTTCTCAGTTGCCTGATAACGGATTCAAACTTCTAGTTTCAGCAAAAAGACAAAAGCTACAAGGAAACAGGAAAGTGTGCCCTGTTTAAAGAAGTGAAAGCAACAGACTTGGTCTCTGAAAAAGAAGTGGTGGCAGGTACCTTGATAGGTCCTGAGACACTTGAAAACCCTCTCTTGAAGATGCTCAAAGAACAAGGAAGGATGCGGAGAAAGTCAACACCACGAATGAACAAAAGGAAGACACCAATAGAGGGGCAGAAAACCCAGCAAGAAGCCGAGAGGAGATCCTGGGGCTGAGACGTCCAACAGCTCAAGTGGGGAATTCCCTAGAGGAGTCAGAGGTGGCACCAGCAAACTAGAAGACAGGACAGTGGAGATCACAGAGACAAAGGCACCAAAGGAAAGTCGAGAAAAAGCCAAGTCTAAGGGATGTGGGACTCCTAGATGACAAATGTACACAGCTTGGGAGACTCAGAAGAGAAGGGCAAAAAGAATACCCAAGGGTATAGTGGTGGGCAGTCACGCAGTTTGATGGAAACATAGGATTATGAACCTCCAAGAAGTTTTAAGGAATTCTAAGAAAGAAACCCATGTACTGTAGTTAGACTTTTGAACAGTCTTGGAAACAGCAGTTGTCACACACAGGCTTACTTAATAACGTGATGCAGAGATCTGTCATCTTGGGGCCATGAGCCAGTAGGCAAATACCCTGAAAATGCTGGAAGAATCCTGTGTCGGCAAAATGGCCCTTCAACAGAGAGATTAAAGCATTCCCAGATAGAAGCCCAGGGCTTTACCGCCACAGGCCTGCCCTGCGGTCAGTGCACGAGAGTCCTGTAGGGTGAAATGCAGGGAAGCCAGAGGGTAACCTGAAGCCAGATGGAGTCAGGAGCTCAGTGGACGTAAGGATGTGGCAGTTACAAAAGCTGGTCCTGCCATGTTGGTCTGTTTTCTACATAATTTAAGAGACTAATGTGTTTAAAACAAAAATTTGTTTTTGTGCAGACGACGTATTGAGATGATCTCCCAGTATCAAACCCAGAGGTGTGGGACAGCTGTCAGGGGCCATTTCATAGGCTGTGGGAGGCGACCCTGGATCCATGAAAGGGTCACAACGTTAAGGTGCCAAATGGTACCACCATGGCAGCCGCACAGCACAGTTCTACAGTGTATACACCCAGGAAATAAGGAAGGAGCTCGAATATTCTCAACCAGAAAATTCAACTGAACGCGAAGACAGCGGTTCAAGAAATGCGGGATGAGAGAAGCCTAAAGGGTAAACCATTAGAGGAGGATGATGAGTAGTTGCTTCTCCCAGGACAGACTGGCAGACGGATAAGATGCAAGATCAGTCTATGTTGTTCATCAGATTTCTCTCTTTAGTTCTCAGGTCAAATAGATCACAGTAAAAGCGTGGATGCAGGCAGTCTCTGAGAAGGAGGTGGCCATGCTGATATAAGACAAAATAGGACTCGAATCAAGGAGATGGTAAAAGACAGGACATTGGTACTGAAACAAGGTTCAGTGAGGAAGGACATAGAGCAGCTATAAAGATCCACAGGTCCAAGGGTCAATCCTAAGGACGTACGAAGCCAAAGTGAAGGGCAGGTGATGTTGGATACCTCACTCGATACTGGGTACAACAGCCAGGAGAGGTGTCAGGAAAAGAGGACAGTCCACCAGGCAGACCCCACACAGAGGACTCCCCAATTCCACAACCAGACAGACCCCACCCACAGGACTCCCCCACTCCACAACCAGACAGACCCCACCCACAGGACTCCCCCACTCCACAACCAGACAGACCCCACCCACAGGAATCCCCCACTCCACAAAGAGGGAGACCCCAGCCACAGGACTCCCCCACTCCACAACCAGACAGACCCCGCCCACAGGACTCCCCCACTCCACAACCAAGGAGACCCCCCCCACAGGACTCCCCCACTCCACAACCAGGGAGACCCCCCCCACAGGACTCCCCCACTCCACAACCAGACAGAGCCCACCCACAGGACTCCCCCACTCCACAACCAGACAGAGCCCACCCACAGGACTCCCCCCACTCCACAACCAGACAGACCCCCGCCCACAGGACTCCCCCACTCCACAACCAGGGAGACCCCCCCCACAGGACTCCCCCACTCCACAACCAGGGAGACCCCGCCCACAGGACTCCCCACTCCACAACCAGACAGACCCCACCCACAGGACTCCCCCACTCCACAACCAGACAGACCCCACCCACAGGACTCCCCCACTCCACAACCAGACAGACCCCGCCCACAGGACTCCCCCACTCCACAACCAGACAGACCCCGCCCACAGGACTCCCCCACTCCACAACCAGACAGACCCCGCCCACAGGACCCCCCACTCCACAACCAGACAGACCCCGCCCACAGGACTCCCCACTCCACAACCAGGGAGACCCCGCCCACAGGACTCCCCCACTCCACAACCAGACAGACCCCGCCCACAGGACTCCCCCACTCCACAACCAGACAGAGCCCACCCACAGGACTCCCCCACTCCACAACCAGGGAGACCCCCCCCACAGGACTCCCCCACTCCACAACCAGACAGACCCCGCCCACAGGACTCCCCCACTCCACAACCAGACAGACCCCGCCCACAGGACTCCCCCACTCCACAACCAGGGAGACCCCCCCCACAGGACTCCCCACTCCAAAACCAGGGAGACCCCACCCACAGGACTCCCCCACTCCACAACCAGACAGACCCCACCCACAGGACTCCCCCACTCCACAACCAGACAGACCCCGCCCACAGGACTCCCCCACTCCACAACCAGACAGACCCCGCCCACAGGACTCCCCACTCCACAACCAGGGAGACCCCACCCACAGGACTCCCCCACTCCACAACCAGACAGAGCCCACCCACAGGACTCCCCCCACTCCACAACCAGACAGACCCCGCCCACAGGACCCCCCCACTCCACAACCAGACAGACCCCGCCCACAGGACTCCCCCCACTCCACAACCAGACAGACCCCGCCCACAGGACTCCCCCACTCCACAACCAGACAGACCCCGCCCACAGGACTCCCCCACTCCACAACCAGACAGACCCCACCCACAGGACTCCCCCACTCCACAACCAGGGAGACCCCGCCCACAGGACTCCCCCACTCCACAACCAGGGAGACCCCGCCCACAGGACTCCCCCACTCCACAACCAGACAGACCCCGCCCACAGGACCCCCCCACTCCACAACCAGACAGACCCCCCCCACAGGACTCCCCCACTCCACAACCAGACAGACCCCGCCCACAGGACCCCCCCACTCCACAACCAGGGAGACCCCGCCCACAGGACCCCCCCACTCCACAACCAGGGAGACCCCCCCCACAGGACTCCCCCACTCCACAACCAGGGAGACCCCGCCCACAGGACTCCCCCACTCCACAACCAGACAGACCCCACCCACAGGACCCCCCCACTCCACAACCAGACAGACCCCGCCCACAGGACTCCCCCACTCCACAACCAGACAGACCCCGCCCACAGGACTCCCCCCACTCCACAACCAGACAGACCCCGCCCACAGGACCCCCCCACTCCACAACCAGACAGACCCCGCCCACAGGACCCCCCCACTCCACAACCAGACAGACCCCGCCCACAGGACTCCCCCACTCCACAACCAGACAGAGCCCGCCCACAGGACTCCCCCACTCCACAACCAGACAGACCCCGCCCACAGGACTCCCCCACTCCACAACCAGACAGACCCCGCCCACAGGACTCCCCCACTCCACAACGAGACAGACCCCGCCCACAGGACCCCCCCACTCCACAACCAGGGAGACCCCGCCCACAGGACCCCCCCACTCCACAACCAGACAGACCCCGCCCACAGGACTCCCCCACTCCACAACCAGACAGAGCCCACCCACAGGACTCCCCCACTCCACAACCAGGGAGACCCCGCCCACAGGACTCCCCCACTCCACAACCAGACAGACCCCGCCCACAGGACCCCCCCACTCCACAACCAGACAGACCCCACCCACAGGACTCCCCCACTCCACAACCAGACAGACCCCGCCCACAGGACCCCCCACTCCACAACCAGACAGACCCCACCCACAGGACTCCCCCACTCCACAACCAGGGAGACCCCGCCCACAGGACTCCCCACTCCACAACCAGACAGACCCCGCCCACAGGACTCCCCCCACTCCACAACCAGACAGACCCCACCCACAGGACCCCCCCACTCCACAACCAGACAGACCCCGCCCACAGGACTCCCCCACTCCACAACCAGACAGACCCCGCCCACAGGACCCCCCCACTCCACAACCAGGGAGACCCCCCCCACAGGACTCCCCCACTCCACAACCAGGGAGACCCCCCCCACAGGACTCCCCCACTCCACAACCAGACAGACCCCACCCACAGGACTCCCCCACTCCACAACCAGGGAGACCCCGCCCACAGGACTCCCCCACTCCACAACCAGACAGACCCCGCCCACAGGACTCCCCCCACTCCACAACCAGACAGACCCCACCCACAGGACTCCCCCACTCCACAACCAGACAGACCACCGCCCACAGGACTCCCCCACTCCACAACCAGGGAGACCCCGCCCACAGGACCCCCCCCACTCCACAACCAGACAGACCCCGCCCACAGGACTCCCCCACTCCACAACCAGGGAGACCCCCCCCACAGGACTCCCCCACTCCACAACCAGACAGACCCCACCCACAGGACTCCCCCACTCCACAACCAGGGAGACCCCGCCCACAGGACCCCCCCCACTCCACAACCAGACAGACCCCGCCCACAGGACTCCCCACTCCACAACCAGACAGACCCCGCCCACAGGACTCCCCCACTCCACAACCAGACAGACCCCACCCACAGGACTCCCCCACTCCACAACCAGGGAGACCCCGCCCACAGGACCCCCCCACTCCACAACCAGACAGACCCCGCCCACAGGACTCCCCCACTCCACAACGAGACAGACCCCGCCCACAGGACCCCCCCACTCCACAACCAGGGAGACCCCGCCCACAGGACTCCCCCACTCCACAACCAGACAGACCCCGCCCACAGGACCCCCCCACTCCACAACCAGGGAGACCCCGCCCACAGGACCCCCCCACTCCACAACGAGACAGACCCCGCCCACAGGACCCCCCCACTCCACAACCAGACAGACCCCGCCCACAGGACCCCCCCACTCCACAACCAGACAGACCCCGCCCACAGGACTCCCCCACTCCACAACCAGACAGACCCCGCCCACAGGACTCCCCCACTCCACAACCAGACAGACCCCGCCCACAGGACCCCCCCACTCCACAACCAGACAGACCCCGCCCACAGGACTCCCCCACTCCACAACCAGACAGACCCCGCCCACAGGACTCCCCCACTCCACAACCAGGGAGACCCCGCCCACAGGACTCCCCCACTCCACAACCAGGGAGACCCCACCCACAGGACTCCCCCACTCCACAACCAGACAGACCCCGCCCACAGGACTCCCCCACTCCACAACCAGACAGACCCCGCCCACAGGACCCCCCCACTCCACAACCAGACAGACCCCGCCCACAGGACTCCCCCACTCCACAACCAGACAGACCCCGCCCACAGGACTCCCCCACTCCACAACCAGACAGACCCCGCCCACAGGACTCCCCCACTCCACAACCAGACAGACCCCGCCCACAGGACTCCCCCCACTCCACAACCAGACAGACCCCGCCCACAGGACCCCCCCACTCCACAACCAGACAGACCCCGCCCACAGGACTCCCCCACTCCACAACCAGACAGACCCCGCCCACAGGACTCCCCCACTCCACAACCAGACAGACCCCGCCCACAGGACTCCCCCACTCCACAACCAGACAGACCCCGCCCACAGGACTCCCCCACTCCACAACCAGACAGACCCCGCCCACAGGACCCCCCCACTCCACAACCAGACAGACCCCGCCCACAGGACTCCCCCACTCCACAACCAGGGAGACCCCGCCCACAGGACTCCCCCACTCCACAACCAGGGAGACCCCGCCCACAGGACCCCCCCACTCCACAACCAGACAGACCCCGCCCACAGGACCCCCCCACTCCACAACCAGGGAGACCCCGCCCACAGGACTCCCCCACTCCACAACCAGACAGACCCCGCCCACAGGACCCCCCCACTCCACAACCAGGGAGACCCCGCCCACAGGACCCCCCCACTCCACAACGAGACAGACCCCGCCCACAGGACCCCCCCACTCCACAACCAGACAGACCCCGCCCACAGGACCCCCCCACTCCACAACCAGACAGACCCCGCCCACAGGACTCCCCCACTCCACAACCAGACAGACCCCGCCCACAGGACTCCCCCACTCCACAACCAGGGAGACCCCGCCCACAGGACTCCCCCACTCCACAACCAGACAGACCCCGCCCACAGGACTCCCCCACTCCACAACCAGGGAGACCCCGCCCACAGGAATCCCCCACTCCACAACCAGGGAGACCCCGCCCACAGGACTCCCCCCACTCCACAACCAGACAGACCCCGCCCACAGGACCCCCCCACTCCACAACCAGACAGACCCCGCCCACAGGACCCCCCCACTCCACAACCAGACAGACCCCGCCCACAGGACTCCCCCACTCCACAACCAGACAGACCCCGCCCACAGGACCCCCCCACTCCACAACCAGACAGACCCCGCCCACAGGACTCCCCCACTCCACAACCAGACAGACCCCGCCCACAGGACTCCCCCACTCCACAACCAGACAGACCCCGCCCACAGGACTCCCCCACTCCACAACCAGACAGACCACCGCCCACAGGACTCCCCCACTCCACAACCAGACAGACCCCGCCCACAGGACCCCCCCACTCCACAACCAGACAGACCCCACCCACAGGACTCCCCCACTGCACAACCAGGGAGACCCCGCCCACAGGACTCCCCCACTCCACAACCAGACAGACCCCGCTCACTGGACTCCCCAACAGCGAAGGCGATGCCTAAGAAAGTCCCCAGGTCGCCAGAGAGTCTCCACACATGGGAAGACATAAAGTGTTTCACTGACCACGACAGATGAAGTTAGAAATGAGGGACCAGCTGGAAAGTTCACAGATTGGGGAAATGAACACATTCTGGGGCTGAGGACTTGGCTCAAGTGGTAGCGCGCTGGCCTAGCATGCATGCGGCCTGGGTTCGATCCTCAGCAGCAAGAAAAAATAAATAAATGTTAAAATTCTCTCTCTCTCTGTCCCCCCCCTCTCTCTCACTCTCTAGACCACAATTTAAAAAAAAAAAAAGAAAATTAAAAAAAAAAAAAAAAGAAATGAACACATTCTGAACTAATGGAAGCAGGAGCACAGGGAACATCCTTAGAGACACATGAAGACAAAGCGGCTCAAGCAGGGCCGTGTGGGTTCCATAGCTAGAAGCACATTAGGAAGAAGAGAAAGCTCACGTCAGCAACTTACCTCTGCAAGTTCAGGAACTAGGAGAGGGTCAGGCTAAGCCCAAAGTCAGCCAAGGAAAGGCACAATTCAAATCAGAACAGAGGTGAATGAAACGGAGAATAGTAAAACACAGAAAGATCCACAAAACCAGGAGGTCATCTGTGCAAAGTCCAGCAGAATTGACAAAGCTCTAGCTGGATTACTAGTAGGAAAGAAAAAAAGAAAAGATCAGAAATGCAAGTGGCATTTTTATGGATTCTGTAGAAGTAAGGATGTGAGCGAATGCCGTGAACAAGTGTGCCAACACACCTGGAAGCTTCCTAGAAACCAACCCGCCGAGAGGACATCAGAAGAGAAAAGTCTCTGTTCTCCAAATCTCCCAGAAGAGAAAACAGTGTCACCAGTGGTTTTTACCGAATATTCAGAAAATAACACCAGTCCTCAAACTTCTTGGAAAGATATTGAAAGTAAAAGCATGAAAAAGGTATTCCATGCAGGCAGGAGGACACTCCTGTGCAGCCAGCGTCACCTGGCTCCCACAGCCACCAGGGCCCTGTGAGGGAAGGAAGGCCCTGGCCAGTGTGCTTGAGAGCACTGGTACGGGAGACCTCAGTCAAACGCCGGCCAGCCAGCAGGACAGCAGGACCCCGAGCCCGACCAAGCAGGACTTGAACGCCAGGGGCTCAGCACGCAGACCCCATCGAGGTAGGGCGCAGTCAGGGCCGCGCAGGGCAGCACGGGCAGTTCCTACCTCCCACACTGTATGGTCAGGGTGCGCATGCTGACCGCAGAAGGAAACCCGAGTTCTCCCTGGACTCAGCTCACTGCTGCTGGTGGGTGCGGTTGGCATGGGCGGCAGCCGCGGCAGCCAGAAGGGCTGCGGCTCCCAGGGGCGGGCCCAGCCCACCGCCAATTTCTTCTTTCAGGGTTCTTGTAGAATCCAAAGACTGAGATCCACAGAGCACCGTGAGAGTACCAGTAGGATTTACTGACCATCAAAACCTTTGCAGTAAAAGAAAGGACTGTGAGCGTGTTTTCCCGGAAGGTGTGTGGCTCCTGGGGTTTATATAGCACACACGGCCCGGCTAGGGGTCCAGACTTACGCAGATTGTGCTGAAGATGTACCAGTGCTCTGGGCCCAAACTTCAGCCAGTTGGGGTTTGGAACATACTAATGCTACTGGTCAGCTCTGGAGTCCTGCTTCCATTCAGGTCTGCCCACTTCCATGTTCTCCTGGCGGGTCAGGAATGGGAGGTTGGGGTCACAGGCTGCAGCGGGCTCTGCACTGGGCCAGGCCTGGCCGCCCTGCAGTGGCAGTTGGGTGGTCTTGGCCCCCTCAGGGCGCTGAATCGCTGTGCCTGCCTGGGGGGCTCCGTGTTGCCACGGGGGTGCTCAACACCCCTCTCCCACCCACCCAGGCCGCCCTCCACCAGTGGCCCCGCTGGGCCGGGAGCTGTATCTAAATGACGTCCTGCGAGGTGGCCAGACTGAAGGCCTCTGCCTAAGGGCAGGAGGTGGTGCCCACCTCTGCCGCTCTCTGCAGCCTGGCGCTGCAAGGTCCAACCAGGGCCACCCGAAAGGAGAAACACGATGCCCTGTTGGGAAGGAGGAAGCAGAGCTGGCCAGTGGCAGGTGACAGACGGCCTTCTGTGTTGAAGACCCCGAGGCCCCTACAGCGCTGTGAGGAGAGCCACAGAGGGCCAGAGGCGTGAGCAAGGCGTGGCGCTTCTGTGCCTGACGGAGCGGCTGGCAGGAAGCCGGCTGCACAGTACTGTCCCACGTGCCACAGGGGTGGAGGCACGGGCAGGAGGTCTGCAGGACTTGCTGAGAGGAGTCAAGACCAGGGAGAAGAGGCACTGGGTGTCCGGGACTGGACACAGCACTGTGAGTCCGCTTCCCCGGCGTGGTCTTGGGCCCTGTTGGAATCCTGGGCTTTGTCTGCAGGAAGTCTCAGGGCTTTGGGAATCCCATGAGTCCCCAAGACCACCCTGCAGGAGCAGAGACGGAGAACTTCATTCTTCACTCCTGACTTCAAACCTGCCACAGGCCTCCGTCGCCCACGCCTGGCGCCAGCAGGAGAGCCAGGACGCCTCGCATCTGGGCCAGGTTCTGACGGAGGTCCCAAGGCGGTGCTGGGGCAGGGGTCCACAGGCAGTTGCGTGGAGCCCACTCTGTGTGGCCACGCATGGAGTGAGACGGGAAGACAGTGACCACAGCACTGTGAGCTTGTGGCTGGATGCTGGCCTGGACAGGATGCCCAGGTTATCAGGGAGCCACAGGCGGCCGGAAGTCGGAAAGCCACACCTGGTCGGGCTCCATGCAGAAGGTGGAGGGATAAGCAGACTGACAGACAGACAGACAGGTTCCCCTCCAAGGAAGGGGCAGGGGCCAAGAGTCAGCACCGTCATCACCCTGAAAGTGTAAAGTGACACAGAGACACTGCCGCCTGCCCACCAGGATGGCCACCGCCAAGAGAAGAGGAGGGGCCGGCCGTGGCTCTGTGGAAGGCTTGGCCCTGCAGGAGGAATGGAGCTTCTGGTAGGTGAGCCCTGGGGGCGGAGGACAGGCCATGGGGTGTGCCCTCAAGCGGGGTCCAACCCCTGCCCCTTTGCTCTGCTTCCTGGCCAGGCGCTCCTGCCTGAAGCAGTGGACCCACGGGTCACCTTTCCTTTCCAGGCCTTTCCCCTTGGTAAGCTGCCGTGTCTCGGGTACTTGTCACAGCGGCAGACAGCTGACTGGCACGTGTGGGGGAATGTCCCTGCGGAAGGCAGGTGGACCCACGGGTCACCTTTCCTTTCCCCTTGGTAAGCTGCCGTGTCCCGGGTACTTGTCACAGCGGCAGACAGCTGACTGGCACGTGAGGGGGAATGTCCCTGCGGAAGGCAGGTGGACCCACGGGTCACCTTTCCTTTCCCCTTGGTAAGCTGCCGTGTCCTGGGTACTTGTCACAGCGGCAGACAGCTGACTGGCACGTGTGGGGGAATGTCCCTGCGGAAGGCAGGTGGACCCACGGGTCACCTTTCCCCTTGGTAAGCTGCCGTGTCCCGGGTACTTGTCACAGCGGCAGACAGCTGACTGGCACGTGTGGGGGAATGTCCCTGCGGAAGGCAGGTGGACCCACGGGTCACCTTTCCTTTCCCCTTGGTAAGCTGCCGTGTCCCGGGTACTTGTCACAGCGGCAGACAGCTGACTGGCACGTGTGGGGGAATGTCCCTGCGGAAGGCAGGTGGACCCATGGGTCACCTTGCCTTTCCCCTTGGTAAGTTGCCGTGTCTCGGGTACTTGTCACAGCGGCAGACAGCTGACTGGCACGTGAGGGGGAATGTCCCTGCGGAAGGCAGGTGGCTGCTCTTAGCTACGACCCAGTACCCTCTGGCTCACAGCTCCACTTCTGGGTCCTCAGGGCAGCTCCCGGCGGAGCCACACAGCAACCTTCACGCTGTGGTGCTCACCATCGCCTGCACCAGGCCTCCGCGGCCCCTCCTCGCGAGCCCCTGTGACCCCCGAGTGTGGTGACGGGGCTGGCTGTGGGGGCCCAGGGTCTGCAGACTCCTGTCTGGAACCACTGCCCCCTGAGTCCAGTCTTCTTCCGTCTGACCCGGGCTTCCTGTCAGGGGCCGCCCTCCCTTCTGCCTCTGGGGCAGTGAGGCCTTGGCCACCTGGCTGGCCCCTGTCACCCTGCCCCGTGACGTGCAGGAGGTGTGAGCCTCACCTCCGTATTGGAAGGAAACACTCCAATGACAAGGTGACCCCGAGAGGACCTCCCATGCCCAGAGTCCAGCTGCTCAGCCCAGCGTCGCTGGAGCTCAGATGGCGGGACGTGGCCCTGTACCCGAGGGCCGAGCCGGAGTCCCACAGGAGCCCCTGAGCCGAGCTGGGGGGGCTGTGCCCTGAGGCCTCCCGACCGCCTCGGGACCCCTTCGTCTCTCCTTGTTCCTGGTACTGTGGGGCCTGCTGTGTTCTCTGCCCTGGCTGCCCCACCTGCCCTTCCTGTGAGGGGCACCTGGGGGGCAGGCTGTTCTGAGACCTGGACACAGTGAGTCGGTCTCTGATCCCGCTCACTCGCAGCCCGCCCTGCAGGCGTCTGGTCCCGCCCAGTCAGCCTCGTGGGAGACCCCAGGTGGGGGCTTCGTGGCTGTGTGTGCAGGGTGGCGTTCAGGGCCACCTGCTGCAGCTCTGCTGGCAGCGGGCACCGTGGGGCTCAGCCCTGGGCCTCGCATGGCCGCTGGAGGAGCCCACAGCCTCTGAGGGCAGGTTTGCCCGTGGGCTGCACCATCTCAGGTTTCTGTGAAGGGGTCAGTTTGGAGGAGGAATCATCCAGGGAAGCTGACCAGTGCCCAGGTGACCTGGCTTCTTGACCCCATGTCATGGGCTCCTACCTCCCTCTCCTGCCTCCCTCTCCTGCCTCCCTTCGGCGCCAGCCTCCCAGCGGCCCCCTCCGCAGGCCTTCCTCTTTTCCCTGGGCTGAATTTAAGCTTTGAAAGGGTTTTCCAAGAAGGGAGCGTTTGATTTCAGTCGTTTTTCTCCCTGTCAGGACAGAGGGACTGTTTTAGGAGAGTGAGGGTCACCTGAAGATGCTTTATTTTACAGCTCGAGACTTGTATTCTTAGGAGCGAGGGTTCGAGGCCCGTGCGTGAGCATCCCCACGGCAGCGCCTTGTAGCTTACAGTGCACCGGGGAGAGGTGCTGTCCGTGAGGCTGAGGCCTGACGTCCACTGGAGCCTCCACCTCAGCCTCCAGTTCCCTGTGGCACAGGGTGAGCCTCAGCGGGAACAGCAGCACCCCTGTGGGTGACAGGAGCGCCTCTCCAGCAGCCAGAGCAGCAGGACGCAGGGACCTGCAGTCCAGGGAGGTGGGCCTGGAGCCCAGTGGCTGCCTCACTCCTGGATTCTGAGTTTGAATTCCACCTTCCCTTCGTAGGGGTCATGGGGGTTGTCGAAGGTCACGTGCTCCGCGAGAATCTTGCACACGATGACGACCTCTGTGTTGGTGGGGACGTTGAGCAGCTTTGCTGCCACCAGAGGGTTGCTGTAGTGGGGCTGGAGTGGAGGCCGGGGTGAGATGTGGGGAACCCGTGGTACAAAAAGCCCAGCCAGGCCAGTGCGGGGGGGGGGGTGGCCCGGGACTCCTCCCCCACGGTCCCCATGCTGGTCTGGAGGGACACAGTGTGGGCTGACCGTGGCCAGAGCTGCCCGCGGCACAGAGGGGACGCTCTGAGCGGTCTGTGCGCTGGGAGGGGCTCTAGCGCTGTGCTGTCGGGGAGTTGGAACACGCGTGTCTCTGCGTCATCACGAGAATGCTGTTTGGAGTTGGCCGGCCGTGGACGGGATGGGGCTACTCACGGTCTTTGCTTGGGGCCACTGCAGGCTGCGGGGCGAGGCCATGCCTACCTGGGCTTTCTTCCCGTAGTAGGGGAAGTAGTGCAGGCTGAAGGTGCCGTTGGGCGGGTAGTAGGCCACCTGCAGGGGCCCCGCACCCCGGGGGGGCCCGTCCTGTGGGAGAGCCGGGGCTGAGTGGGTGCCGGGTGGAGCCTGTGCATAGGCGTTCACGTGCCTGCCCGGGGTCCTGGCTTGGGGTCGGTGGCTCTCCAGAGTGTCCGCGCCTCCTTGCGGCACATGTTGGGCTCGTTGGGGAGCCCAAGCTCGTCAGAGAACGAGCGAGGGGCCGTGGCCCGTGCAGCTCCCAGCCGGCCACACCATGCCCGCACCACCCAGGAGAAAGCCCAAACAGACTGCTCCCACCCGCCTGCCCCGCGAGGACAGAGGGCCACCTGGTGGGACGTGTCCTGTCGGTGGGCCGAAGGCCACATGTGGACCTGTGGGCAGCTCAGTGCTAAAAACAGACCCTAGAATATGTCAGTGGCAGTGGTTTTGGGAAAAAAACTGGGATTTGCCCGAGCGTCCTGCCACCCCCCAGCAGTCCCCTACTGGCCTGATTGAATGGCCATGGCTGTTAGGGACCTGAGAGACTTCTGTAAATAATCCAGTAAGAGGACAAGGCGACATGGTGCAGTGGTCTCTCCACACTGGGGCACCTTGGAGAGCTGGTGAGAGGCCGCAGATGCCCCACAGGCCACAGTGAGAGGCCGCACCTCACCATGCGCTCGCACCACATGCCTGGCCTTGGGCAGCTGCCTGGGCATGTCCCCGTGAGCCTCCAGTGGCTATACTTACCAAGAAAGTGCAGTCCACTCGGGGGGCTGTGTCGTTGCTGGGCAGGAACCGGACGATCTGGAAGGAGAGGTGTGTGCCCTTGTGTGGGCAGTGCCGTGGCTGCCGCCCCTCCGGTCACCCGCACACTCAGAGCCAGGCCCCAGGTGCAGGGGTCGGAGTGGGGCTGGGTCCTGGTCACGCCACGTGTGGCCTCAGGGTGCTGTGGGTGGGCTGGCTTCTTCTGGCCCTCACTCCAGGCCCCTCAGCACGTGCCCACCTGCCTCCCGGCCCCTGCCCCACTTCTCCAGCCCCATCCGCCCCTCCTGAGCTCTGGGCGGGGTCTGCCACTGATGGACATGCAGTTGCTGTGGTCCTAAGGGAGCCTGGTCACAGTCCTCCTGCTAGGCAGGTCTGGGGACACTCTGGCCAGCCACAGGCTCCCGTGATGGGTACTGTGCCCAAGTGTACAGCTCCCTCAAGGCACTGCCGAGAGTCCCAGGGCTGGCCAGTCTCTGGATCAGTGATCTTGCCCCTTGGCCTGGCCAGTTGCTGCCCCAGGCCTCAGCCTCCACGTCACCCCCATCGTCCCGCCAGGCCAGCTGCGTTCTGCACTCTGCTGCCTGCCCATGTCTGTTCTCACAGGCAGGAGGGATGGCCCAGCCTTGGACACCATTCCCGGCCCCAGCACCTCCCTCTGTGCTGAGCCGAGGGCCCCTCTGTGCCCGACCCTGGGGATCCCTGATCCTGGTGGAGGCTCCTGGCCCCTCCCAGCCCCTGCCTGGCCCTGGCCTCCCCTTAACTGCCCTCGTCCTGCTCCTTCTCAGCACCTCGCGGAGGGCTGAGCAGGTGGCTTAAGTCATGGTCAAGAGTCTAGGGTGAGGGCACAAGCCCCGCGCCAAGGGCAGGAGCAGACCCAGGCTCGGCCTCTTGCCAAGGCAGAGGAGGCCAGCCCTCGAGGCTCACCCTGTTCATCTTAATGATGAAACATGGCTTTCCTTCCCCAAAGCCGAAGTCGGGGTCCGGCAGGCCGGAGCAGTTCTGCAGCATGTCTGCGGTGAACTTGCAGGAGAACTTGGTGTGGTTGGGAGCCCTGAAGCTCTCCTGGAAGAAGTACTGCTCTGACGTGCAGTGGACGTTGTCCTGCTGGGCCGCGGGGGAGTAGCCTGGGGGAACAGGGGCCTGCCAGCCACGTCCTGCCTCCGCCCTCTGGAGAGTGGGGAACTGACCAGGGCGTCCCGCCTACCTGCCAGGAAGCGGTGGAGGCTGTGTGTGAGGCCCGCCCAGGAGCTGCTGTCGGAGACGTTGTAGCAGATCTGCAGCCCTCTCTCCCCGTACACGTCCGGCCTCAGGGTCACCCCTGGGGAGAGAGCACCGCGGTGTCTCCCGGAGCCCTGCCCCGGGGGTCCAGCCTGGCACAGAATGGTTGGAGGCAAGTCCAGCCTGGGAGACGGGCCTCTCCCGGGAAGGAAGCCACGGCCAGGCTCCCGATGGAGGGCTCTGAGGACACATGGCCCTGGGACCCCGCCTGAGAGCCAGGAGGAGCACGGCTGCTGTGAGGTGGGGCCTGTCCCAGGAAGGTCCAGAGCCTGGCCACGAGGAGCAGGTGGCTGGCAGGACTGAGCTCAGTCACACGGCCGTCACTGTCACGGGCTCAGGGGGCTGCATCTCAGCACACGGACACTTCTCCGGCTCTGGCTCAGTTCCCAGGTTGTGTGTGTGGGAGAGGAGTCAAAGCCACGCCTCAACACCCTCCTTCCCGGCCGGCGGGGTCACCTCGCACTCTGGCCACCCCCATGCTTCCCCATTTCCAAAGCTGCTGAAAACCCCTTTCCCGGCCACGGCACCACAGAACTTGCTGGTGCACCACGTCCACTTGGCAGCCTGCTCCTGTCTACCTGAGCAGAGGCTGTTTCTGGCGTTGGAAGGCAGCAGCTCTGCCTGGTTTGCCGTGAAAACCTGCGGAGCCTCTTAGGGAACCTGGCACTTCCTCCTCGGCCCCGCAGCCAGGCCCACCTCTCCCTCACCCTCTGCGCCTGTGGGGTGTCCAACTCGCCCTCTCCAGGTCCTTCCTCCCTGGTCTCCAGGCCCTGCCAGCTTCCTCCTGGGTCCTCCCAGCGACGTCCGACGTGCTCGCGGGCACTGGCCAGCCAGCGAGAGCGCTGTCCTCATCCCTGACCAGTGCTGTTGTGATGTTAAAGCTGAAGCCGCGTCGACTCAGATCTGTCGCTCACGGAGAAAGCTGAGCCATCCCTGCCCCCACCCGTGGGCGGTGGAGCACGCTCAGGGCTGTGTCCTTCTGCGCTTACCTGGTGACTTTAGCTGGTCCTGGTAGTCAGGTGTGTACGGGTCAATGGTCTGCATCAGGACGTAGAGGCACAGGGCAAAGAGCCCCGTCATGACCACGTAGAAGGCCACGTAGTACAGGCTGATCCACACTGCAGGAGAGGGGGCAGGAGGGGGCTCTGACTCCAGGGGTGGGGGCCACCCTGTCCCCAGCCGGGCTGGCACTGCAGAGCTGCCGGCAGAGCCTCACCAGGAGGTCAGGTCCTGAAGGAGGCTCAGGGCTCACTCTGCAGGGAGTTCATGGACACTGCTGTTGGCTGAAGACCCCCCAGCAGGGCCATCCCTGGGCGGCTTTGGGCAGGCCTGTGGGCGGCGGGGGGCCTTCTGTCCCCTGCAGTGGGTGGGAGGCCACCTGGACCTTTCCTCCCCATCTCCCAGGAGGGGGCAGGCACCCACTGTGGCCATGAGGGAGGGAGGCACTGCAGCCTGCTGGCCTCACCCTGCAGCGTCCGGCTCACAGAGCCGAGGGCAGCCTCTGGGGAGCAGGAGGCCTCCGGGGCCATCTGGGGACCCTGGCTTCCTGCTGAGGGGCAGGGTCTACACAGATAGGGACCCCCATGGCAGACGGGACCCTTGGGACAGAGGGAAGGGCGCCTCGGGGGGCAAGACACCAGGCCTGTTCTCGGGCCCCTGGTTTGAAGGCCGTACCAGTGACCAGAGGGAAAGGGGTCCTCCAGGGTCGCGAGAGCCAGGCCACTCACTAGGGACGGGGGCAGCCAGCGACACAGAGAAATGCCGGCAGGCCTGACGGAGGCTCCCAGGGGAGGGGCAGCTCCAGGGCAAGGGCCAACGCCGGGGGTGTCACCGTCACCCACAGGCTTGGGCCAGTGACACGCACAGGTCAGGCCTGAGAGGGTGACGTGTGACGAGGTGTGATGAAGAACAGGCAGACACCCGCCCCCCAGGGCCCACTGGGAGAGCCCCCTCCCCGTGGGTGCCACAGGGGCTCTGTCCCTGCTGGGGTCAGCTGGGCTGGCTGCATGCCCCTCCCTCCCGCAGGGTCCTGTGTGAGCGCCCACCTGGCTGTCCAGGGCCACTGCTGCTTCCCACCAGAGCCCGGCAGCCACAGCCTCTCCTGCAGTCTGGTCCTCCTGGCCAGTGGTCTTCTGCCCCCTTCCCACACCACCCTGGACGGGCGCCCTGAGCAGCCCCGCCGGGCCCTCACGTACCCCACCGGATCGGGGTGCGGCCCAGCATCTGGCCCGTGTCGGGGTTCCAGCAGTAGTTCTGGAACTCAGCCATGCGCTGGCTGCAGGACTTTTTCTCCTGCAGCGCGGCCATGTCCCCGGTGATGCCAGCTCCTGCTGGGACGGGGCAGTGGCCCTCGGTCTTATAGTCTCCTGGGCGTCAGAGGCACAGGAGGCCTTATCAGCTCTCCAAACACGGGGCTGTCCCCAGGCGCTCCCCTGCTATCACGCCTCCTCCCTGTCTCCGGCACCCGGGGGGCCCCCAGGACACCCTTGGGGTGCCCTTGGCAGGCGCTGCTCTGATAGCCACCAAGGGCACGTGTCTCCTCAGGAGGCAACCCTCAGAGCAGCGGAGGCCAGGCCAGGCCTGGGCACAGCCCTCCCCTCACGGGCTTGCTGCCTTCAGCGGCTGGCGGGGAGGGCGGCCTCCTGCCTGAGGAGCTGGACGGGGGCCCGAGGCTCCGGGTCGGAAGCACCCAGCCGTGGCATCTGCAGCTGCCTCCCAGCAGGCGGTGTGGCCACGTGGGCCACGCTCACGCTCTTAGAGCCCGTGAGGACACTTGGGGTGAGGTGTGGGTGTGAATGGGCCACATGTGGAGCCAGAAAGCCCGATGCTGCCCAGCTGAGACTGCCCAGGAGACGCAAGAGCTCCGGGGCGACCCCGAGGGTCTAGCCTGGACTCCCGTGGTGTCCTAATGAACCATCCTGTGCCTGACCTCAGGCCCTGTGCCCACTGCTGACGCGGAGCCTCAGGGTAGTGCTGTGGGACTGAGGCTCTGGGCGGCAGTCCAGCTCTCACAGCCTGTGGGCCTGGACCCCAGGGTGCTGGGATCTTGGTGGCCACTGTCTCCAGACGAGGTCCTTTCTGGAGGCCTGAGCTGTGTGAACAGCACCTCTGTGGTCAGAACAGCCTCGCCCACATCCCTTAGAGCTCAGCAGTTTCCCCGCGACGTTTCTGAGAGCCCGGCTCTGGGCTCGGGTGACGGGGACCTTGTGCCCACCCTGCTGCCCGTCTCTGGCTGGCCTAGTGCAGAGTCAGGGCTCTGGCCATCACCCAGTGGTGTCAGTGGAGACCACACGAGGAGCCCGAATTCCCACCTGCCTAGTTCACAAGGAGGACCTGGTCTTGTACTGTGCACCGTCCTGGCCCAGCCCCTGGTGATGCCCGCGTCAGAGATGACCAGACCGAACAGAGGAGCCCGTGACGTGGAAGGCCAGGTCTCAATAGGTGATCGCTCGTCACTCCGAGAACCAGGAGGATTAAAAAGGAAGGTGCCATCTGTACCTGCCAACGTCAGAGCTGGACATCGATGGACCTGGATGACCAGTCCACAGCCTCGACAGACAGGCCCACGGCCAGGAAAACTGGGACACCTGAGGAAAGACAAGGGAACAGGGGACACTGTGAGTCAGAGCCTGCAGGATCCGCCACACCCTGCAGCAGGCTCGAGGGGCTGCAGGGGGCCCAGGCCTTCAGCACAGGACCTGGGGACACTCCAGGGCCAAACAAACAGGAGAAACAGAAGAGACGCCAGTGGACGTGAAACAGAGCGGTGGCGGGCGCCCATGAGACAAGGCTGCTCCTTTGACAAGATCAAAGGGTGGACAAACGCCTCGTAAGAGAGGAGACACTGTCACGAGGGTCAGGAGTGAGGGGTGTCACCCAGCTCCTGCGTGGGGATTGGACTCAGGGGCCCTCGACTCTCAGGTGGCCCTCTTTTCTATTGTATTTGGAGACAGGGTCTCACTGAGTTGCTTAGTGCCTCGCTTTTGCTGAGTCTGGCTTTGAACTCGCATCCTCCTGCAGCAGCCTCCGAGCTGCTGGGGTGACAGGTGTGCGCCCCACACCTGGCAACACCCATTCTTCACTCCATCTTCTAGAAAACAGAGGGCAAGAGATACTCCCCAACCCAACTTAAGGCCAGTGTTAGCCGGATCCTAAAACCAGGTGACAGACAAGTGACCGGTGGACCAGCAGTCTTCAGGAATACGGAGAGTGGGCTGCAGACCAGTGGCCCTCGGGAACAAGGACACAAATGTCCTTTAAAATGGGGGCAACGAGACATGAATTGGCGTGAACACACTTTATATAAAGAGGTGAAAAATTGTGCTCCATATGTGTAATAAGAATCGTCATACATTCCGCTGTCGTGTATTTAAAACAAAATCAATAAAAAAATAAAATAAAATAAAACATAAAATGTGGGCGACTGAGTCCAACAGTGTATAAAAGCCCACTCTGTGTTCCAGTGGGATGCAAAGCGGGTTTGATTCGAGAAATCCATCCAAGAAACAGCACGTTCACTCCAGACCACTGTGAAGAACCAGCTGTGTTGGCAGGGCAAGAGACAGGCACGTGCACGCTAGGATGAAAGTGCAGCGCCGTGACAAGGCTCAGCCCAAAGGACACAAGGTCTGACAAGCAGGACAGAGGTGACACCCTCTGGGTGGGCGAGGAAGGAAGTGGAGGTCGGACTCACGGAGGCACAGGTCCCAGCTCAGTAGAGACGGAGATTCTCCAAGTCAATCTTCAGACCTAAAGTAACTCGTCGACGTACCAGCCAGAAGCCAGGTGTGGGGGCGCACACCTGCCATCCCAGAAGCTTGGGAGGCTGAGGCAGGAGGACCTCAAGTTCAAAGCCAGCCTCAGCAAAAGGAGATGCTAATCAACTCAGTGAGACTCTGTCTCTAAAAAAGTACAGAAACGAGGGCTGGGATGTGGCTCAGTGGTCGAGGGCCCCTGAGTTCAATCCTTGCTATCCCCACTCACACTCACAGTCCCAGCAAGATCACTTTGGAGGTAGAGACAGGAATCATTCTAGAACTTGTACAGAAAGCCAAGGGATCTAGAATAGGTAGATATTTTCTTCCACTTTCTGAAGAGTTCCTGGAAAATGTTTTTGAGACGAAGAATACAGTGGGAGGCAGGTCTGCCCAGCTCCACAGCTGGTGACAGCCCCAGTGACCAGGACTGTGTCCTGAGGCCAGGCGAGGTGCAGCTCAGGGTGGACAGAGCCACCGACTCCTGCAGAGGTGCAGGGGACATCGAGGCATGGAATAGCCTTGCTCCAGGTGCAGGCAGCTGGGCCTGTACCAGACACTGGACCTCAGCCTCACGCCTGGCCCACACGTAGCCCCTGGGCCACGGACTCTGGGTGAAACGTCAGGAAAGACACGGGAGGGTGTTCAGGAGCCACGGCTAGGGGAGTCGGACTGGACACCAGGCCCAGCCTGTGAGAAGGAGCGTGGGCAGGTGGCGTCAGCAAGATGAGCCACGTCTGCTCGGTGAGCCTACATAAGGAGACCAGAGAGGCAGCGGCCGGGAGGAGACCTGGAAACCACACGCTGACCAGGGACCTGCCCGGGACACAGAAAGTGGACCCTCCAGGTGGAAGCGAGGGCATGCCCAGAGGACACCAGCACGAGCCCTCAGGAAGTGCAGGTCGCAGCCACCAGGGCCACCAGCACCTGCAGGACTCTGAGGAGGCAGAGCTCCTGTGGCCATGAGGGAGGCCTGGTGGACGGCCCCGGGCGGAGCTGCCCAGAGAGCAAACACCCCTGCCACACGACCCGAGTGGCACTCAGGGACACTCACCATGTCCACAGCGGCTCCTCTCAGGCAGCCGAACACTGGAAGCAGCGGGTCGAGCAGGCCTGCTCTGGGTCCAGGTGGACAGAGGGTGGAGCAGGCCTGCTCTGGGTCCAGGGGTCTGTCGTACACGCCGACCTAGATGGCCCCCCAGAGCCATGTGAGTGCAGAGCTGGTCTGGGGGCCACTGTGCGAATCCACACAGAGAGCATCCTCGAAGTGCCCAAGTGCCTCAGACTGGTGGTCCACAGGGGTGGGCAGGGCAGGCGAGTGGCCTCCGAGGCAGCACAGGGCCCTGCTGCCCTGCTGGGCTGTGCCCCGGGCTGTTACTCAGGGGCTTCATCCTGGGTGCTCTGTGGCCGGGCAAGGGGCAGCGGGTGCTTTCCACAGGACACCTCTGTGCCTACCTCTAGTGCAGTCCTCTCCCTCAGCCCTGGGTCTCATGTGGGCCATGACGTGGGCGCCCCCTGGGGCCCCCAGAGACGCACCGCCCAGACCCACCGGCGTGGGATGCTCCTGCAGGGTCTCTGGGTGACTGTCCTGGCTCGGACCCCGGGGAAAGGCAGCAGAGGCCACCCGTACCAACAATACCACGAGAACCTGTCCCCTCTGACCCTGGTGACGGGAAGGCGTGACAGTGGTTGGCCCAAGGTCACCTCCTCCTAGGGGGCAGGGCTGACCTAGTGCCGCCTCCCGGGGACGACACGATGCTGTTCACCTCAAATATTTACTCACTAGCACCTGCCACAGTCCTGCCCGAGGCCAGCCGGGAGGTTCCTGCACGAGGCGGGTGACCGCACAGCCTCCGGCCTCCCTGGGCGTGGGCACTCTCTCTTCCTGGCCTTGTCCCTGTCCTCTGTGAGTGGGACACCGCCCTCCGTCTCCTCTGCAAGCCAAGCCGAGCCCTGCTGTAGGCTGGGCCCCGAGGAGCCTGCCCCTGGAGCTGGGGGCTGCCTCCTCCCAGGAGGACCTGGCCCGCCCTTGCGTGTCCCAGGGCGCCCTCCTGAGTCGGCTGTGCCCACCTGGCTGCTGGGTGTGCCCCTGGTGTGCCGCCGCCCAGGTCCCTGCCTCGCCCATCCTCTCCTGCCTGACTCGGGCTGAGCCCGGGCGGCTCTGAGTATCCGGCTCCCTGGCTGGCGCCACCTGAGCTACCCTGCTGACCGCTCGGTGTGCTGGGCCCTCACCCACGGACACCCCTGGACAGCTCTTGTGGGGTTCTCCTCTCAGCTCCTAATGGCTGGAGGTTTGCTTCTTGCTGTAATTTCCCTAGAATAAAAATGGATGACCGGCCATCCTCACAGAGGACGCCGCCATGGACGCCCTGTCCTTGCTGGCCAGGGTCCCACGAGGACAGGCGCAGCCCCGGGGGCCTGGGTTTGTCCTTCCTGCAGGGGGCTGAGCTGCCCCTGGCTGATCCGCTTTGGGGCAGCTTAGGGGATTTCTTTTTCTCCCCCACGGTGCCCTCCCTGCCCGGGGGCTGGGATTTAGTCAGTGCTGAGTCAGCCCCAAGTCCTCCTGGGCGTCCTCACCACCGCTCGGAGCTCTTCCTGGTCCCCCAGGGCAGGAGCCGGCCACAGGCCAAGGGCAGCGAGTCGGCGCCAAGGGCCTGGCCTTGGCCGAGGTCTCCTCCGGCCTGAGCGGGCAGCGGGCAGCGCCAGGATGGACTTCGGGTCTCTGGAGACCGTGGTGGCCAACTCTGCCTTCATCGCTGCCCGGGGCAGCTTTGATGGGAGCAGCGGCCTGTCTTCCAGGGACAGGAAGTACCGGGCCAAGCTCCGGCTGCCCCCGCTGTCCAAGTGCGAGGGCCTCCGGGACAGCCTCGACCTGGACTTCCAGAGCGTGTGCCGGGAACAGCCCATCGGCAGGCGGCTCTTCCAGCAGTTTCTCAGGGCTGACCAGAGGCACGAGCCGGCTGTGGGCCTCTGGCTGGACATCGAGGACTACGACACGGTGGATGGTGACCTGCGGCCACAGAAGGCACAGAGCGTCGTGGCCACGTACCTGGACCCCCAGGCCAAGCTCTTCTGCAGCTTTCTGGATGAGGGGACCATGTCGAAGGTGAAGGGCGGGGCCGTGGGGGGCCAGGAGGGGCTGTTGCAGCCGCTGCTGCAGGCCACGCTGGAGCACCTGAGCGGGGCGCCCTTCCGGGAGTTCCTGGACAGCCTGCACTTCCGGAGGTTCCTGCAGTGGAAGTGGCTGGAGGCCCAGCCTGTCGGGGAGGACTGGTTCCTGGACTTCAGGGTCCTGGGGAAGGGGGGCTTTGGGGAGGTGTCTGCCTGCCAGATGAAGGCCACCGGCAAGATGTACGCCTGCAAGAAGCTCAACAAGAAGCGTCTGAAGAAGAGGAAGGGGTACCAGGTGGGCACGGCGACCAGCAGCAGGGCCTGCTCTCGTGGTCCAGATGGAGGCTGCAGGCCCTGGAGGACCTGCCGAGCCGCACACTGCCCCCGCCACTGGTCCCGGGGCCTGTGGTCCTTCCCGGGTTCCTGGCCGGTGGACCCTGCCTGTCAGGGATTGCTCTCCGGAGTCTGCCCCATCTGGAAGTTCAAAGCCCGCTGACACTGCAACAGGGGAGGCTCTGGGGAAGGAGGCCGGGCTCTGAGGGAGGCCGGGCTCTCTGAGCCACATGTCTCTCGGACTGGCCTGGCCCGGGGCTGGGGTGCGGGGTTGGCCTTCTGGGAGGACAGGAGTCAGCGTCTTGCCGACTCCTCTGCTGGCACCAGTGTGTCCAGCCAGGCAGGGTCAGCGGGAGCTGCTCAGCCTAGAAGAACGCAGCTGTGAGCTGGACGTGACCACTCCCAGGGTGGTCGTGGCAATCTGGAAAGGGCAGGTCATGCCAGGCCATTCGTGTCTAACCCTGGCTTTAGCCTCCTCGGGTCTTGCTGCAGGCTGAGGCGAGCCCGGCCGGTCTTGCCCTGCACCCTGATGCCCCCCGTGGTCTCAGAGGAGCAGAGCTCTTTGGGGCAGAGGCTGGCAGGACGGGGCTGGGCGGCGGCAGGGGAGCTGGCTGGACCCAGGAAGCACTGAGAGGGAGGCCAGCACTGCGGCAGGGAGACGGCCGTCGGCTGGGTGGTGGGACCCCCGGGCCCAGTCTGAGATGGCTTCTCATGCTGCCCCTGTGTGCTGGGTGTGTGGAAAGGGTCTCCAGGGACTTCAATTGCTTCTGAAGCTGGGCACACTGTCCTGCATGAGTCTGGCCCTGTGGCCACTGGTGCAGGCGGCCTGGGCCCCTCCACAGGCCTCTGGTTTCCCTCCTCTGCCCTCCAGGGCGCCATGGTGGAGAAGACCATCCTGACCAAAGTGCACAGCAGGTTCATCGTCTCTCTGGCCTATGCTTTCGAGACCAAGACTGACCTCTGCCTGGTGATGACCATCATGAATGGAGGTGATGTAAGGTAAAGGGCCGTCCAGGCTGGTGGCCCGCGAGCTGAGCACATCTGCTTGGGCCCCATCAGAAGCCCCTCTGTCCCAGAGCTGGTGCCTGTCTCAGGCCATACCAGGGCAGCAGTCCCTGGTCGCCCTGGCCAGGCTGGTCACGGGTGCCTCCCGGTTCTGTTCCCTGACCTGGTGCCGGGAGCCGAGGCCGGCGCAGGGCCTCGCACCTCACACCAAGGGCCGGTGCGTGGTGATCGACACCCTTGGTGCCCGCCCGGGAGGGAGCTGGCCTGCAACACGAGCGGCCCATGTGGGCCGGCCGTGCCGCCAGCAGCCAAGCAGCATGTGTGCCCTGACCAGTCCCTGGGCGACTCTGAGGCCATCTGGGCTCCCAGGAAGGTCGGGGGGCCAGGCCCGGAGCTGGCTGAGGCCTCATCTGGGCCTTGGTGTCCTCGTCTGTGAAACGGGACCCATGCCCAGGTTCACGCTGTCCTGGAGGGCCTGGGCCAGCCTGGAGCTGCAGGGGGCCTGGCTGGGAGGCCCACACTGCCTCCTGCCCCCGCCCTCACTCCGTGGGCCCTTCTCTCTGGCTGCTTGGGTTCCAGTGAGGGACATGAGGGCCACACAGCAGCCTTCGATGGCCCAGGGAGGAGAGGTGGGCAGCTCTCAAGGTCGGGTGACTCGTGCCTGCCGTGGGCCACGCACATCAGCAGGGACCAGGCGGCCACTGGCCCCCGTGTGGACGGGCAAGTGGCCTTGGGCTCCCGGAGGACAGGCCCCTGACCGCAGCTCCTGCCTTTGAGAGTCGTGGTTGGGGTGCAGGAAGCCGGTGCCTCCGGCCGCCTGGGCCTGTCCCGGGCGGGCTGTGGCCAGGGTGCCGGTGCTCTGCGCGTGCCGCCCAGGTACCACATCTACAGCGTGGACGAGGAGAGTCCCGGCCTCCCGGAGCCACGCGCCACCTTCTATGCGGCCCAGATGCTGAGCGGCCTGGAGCACCTGCACCAGAGACGGATCGTCTACCGCGACCTCAAACCCGAGAACGTGCTGCTGGACGACGGGGGTGAGCCGTGGCGGCTGGGCGGGCCGCACTGGCACCACTCCCCACGGTCGCCCCAGGCTCTGAAGGACTGAGCGCGAGGGGTCGGACGGTCCGGCTCCCTGGTCCCCGGGCCCTAGGCACGGCCACTCCTGGGCCAAGGCCGGGCCGCCCTGGGCCGGACACAAGCCTGGAGCCGGAAGCTGCCTGTGCCGAGGCTCGAGCCAGGGTCGGGGACTGGGCACCCTGAGGTCACTGTCAGCCCTGCTGCCCGCATGCTGTGTGCCCCGGGCCCTGCAGTCAGGGTGTGTGTGCTGTGTGTGTGTGTGTGTGTGGTGTGTGTGTGTGTGTGTGTGTGTGTGTGGTGTGTGTGTGTGGTGTGTGTGTGGTGTGTGTGTGTGTGTGTGTGGTGTGTGTGTGTGTGTGTGTGTGTGGTGTGTGTGTGTGTGTGGTGTGTGTGTGGTGTGTGTGTGTGTGTGTGGTGTGTGTGTGTGTGTGTGGTGTGTGTGTGTGTGGTGTGTGTGTGGTGTGTGTGTGTGTGTGTGGTGTGTGTGTGTGGTGTGTGTGTGGTGTGTGTGTGTGGTGTGTGTGTGTGTGGTGTGTGTGTGTGTGTGTGTGGTGTGTGTGTGTGTGGTGTGTGTGGTGTGTGTGTGTGTGTGGTGTGTGTGTGGTGTGTGTGTGTGTGGTGTGTGTGTGTGTGTGTGGTGTGTGTGTGTGTGTGGTGTGTGTGTGTGTGGTGTGTGTGTGTGGTGTGTGTGTGTGTGTGTGGTGTGTGTGTGTGTGTGGTGTGTGTGTGTGTGGTGTGTGTGTGTGGTGTGTGTGTGTGTGGTGTGTGTGTGTGTGTGGTGTGTGTGTGTGTGGTGTGTGTGTGTGGTGTGTGTGTGTGGTGTGTGTGTGTGGTGTGTGTGTGTGTGTGGTGAGTGTGTGTGGTGTGTGTGTGTGGTGTGTGTGTGTGTGGTGTGTGTGTGTGGTGTGTGTGTGTGGTGTGTGTGTGTGGTGTGTGTGTGTGTGGTGAGTGTGTGTGTGTGGTGTGTGTGTGTGGTGTGTGTGTGTGTGGTGTGTGTGTGTGTGTGGTGTGTGTGTGTGTGGTGTGTGTGTGGTGTGTGTGTGTGGTGTGTGTGTGTGTGTGGTGTGTGTGTGTGTGGTGTGTGTGTGTGGTGTGTGTGTGTGTGTGTGGTGTGTGTGTGTGTGGTGTGTGTGTGTGGTGTGTGTGTGTGTGGTGTGTGTGTGTGGTGTGTGTGGTGTGTGTGTGTGGTGTGTGTGTGTGTGGTGTGTGTGTGTGTGTGGTGTGTGTGCAGGGTGTGCTGTGGGTGTGTCCTGGGTGTGCTGGGTGTGTCCTGGGTGTGTCCTGGGTGTCCTGGGTGTGCTGGGTGTGTCCTGGGTGTACTGTGTGTGTGTCCTGGGTGTGGTCTGGGTGTCCTGGGTGTGTCCTGGGTGTGCTGGGTGTGGCCTGGGTGTGCTGGGTGTGTCCTGGGTGTGTCCTGGGTGTGTCCTGGGTATCCTGGGTGTGCTCTGGGTGTGTCCTGGGTGTGCTGTGTGTGTGTCCTGGGTGTGCTGTGTGTGTGTCCTGGGTGTGCTGTGTGTGTGTCCTGGGTGTGCTGGGTGTGTCCTGGGTATCCTGGGTGTGCTGGGTGTCCTGGGTGTGCTGGGTGTCCTGGGTGTGCTGGGAGTGTGTCCTGGGTGTGCTGTGGGTGTGTCCTGGGTGTGCTGTGTGTGTGTCCTGGGTGTGCTGGGTGTGTGTCCTGGGTGTGCTGGGTGTGTCCTGGGTGTGCTCTGGGTGTGTACTGGGTGTGCTGAGTGTGTGTCCTGGGTGTGCTGAGTGTGTGTCCTGGGTGTGCTGGGTGTCCTGGGTGTGCTGGGTGTGCTGGGTGTGCTGGGTGTGTGGCCCGGGTGTGCTGGGTGTGTCCTGGGTATCCTGGGTGTGCTGTGTGTCCTGGGTGTGCTGGGTGTGTCCTGGGTGTGCTGTGTGTATGTCCTGGGTGTGCTGGGTGTGCTGGGTATCCTGGGTGTGCTGGGTATCCTGGGTGTGCTGGGTGTGTCCTGGGTGTGCTGGGTGTGTGTCCTGGGTGTGCTGGGTGTGGCCTGGGTGTCCTGGGTGTGCTGGGTGTCCTGGGTGTGCTGGGTGTGTGTCCTGGGTGTGCTGGGTGTGTGTCCTGGGTGTGCTGGGTGTGGCCTGGGTGTCCTGGGTGTGCTGGGTATCCTGGGTGTGCTGGGTGTGTGGCCTGGGTGTGCTGTGTGTATGTCCTGGGTGTGCTGGGTATCCTGGGTGTGCTGGGTGTCCTGGGTGTGTCCTGGGTATCCTGGGTGTGCTGTGTGTATGTCCTGGGTGTGCTGGGTGTGTGGCCTGGGTGTGCTGGGTGTGTCCTGGGTATCCTGGGTGTGCTGGGTGTGTCCTGGGTGTGCTGGGCGTGCTGGGTGTGGCCTGGGTGTCCTGGGTGTGCTGGGTGTGCTGGGTGTCCTGGGTGTGCTGGGTGTGCTGGGTGTGTGGCCCGGGTGTGCTGTGTGTGTGGCCTGGGTGTGCTGGGTGTGTCCTGGGTATCCTGGGTGTGCTGGGTGTGTCCTGGGTGTGCTGGGCGTGCTGGGTGTGGCCTGGGTGTCCTGGGTGTGCTGGGTGTGCTGGGTGTGTGGCCCGGGTGTGCTGGGTGTGTGGCCTGGGTGTGCTGGGTGTGTCCTGGGTATCCTGGGTGTGCTGGGTGTGTCCTGGGTGTGCTGGGTGTGTGTCCTGGGTGTGCTGGGTGTGGCCTGGGTGTCCTGGGTGTGCTGTGGGTGTGTGCAGGGTGTGCTGGCTGTGCTGCCTGTGTGGCCAGGGTGCCTGCGGGCAGCGGCCTGCCAGGCCCCCCAGTGACCGCAGCGCGCTGTTCCAGGCAACATCCGCATCTCGGACCTGGGGCTGGCCGTGGAGCTGCCGGAGGGGCAGAGCAAGACCAGGGGCTACGCAGGGACGCCAGGTGAGGTGCGGTGGGCCTCGCGCGGTCAACAGCCAGGGTCCACTGGCTGCCCCCAGGGCCGCCCCGGGACGGCCTCCTGCCTGCTGAAGCCACCCGCTGGGCGTGATGAGCAGGGGCCCAGGGCAGGACCTCAGGGCCTGGGCTGCAGAGAATGGGTCTGTCCCGAGTGCTGGCTCGGGGAGTCGGGCCTGGGGCCACTGCGGGATGTCCGCACACAGGTGTGTCACATGCACACACACACACACACACACACACACACTTGTGAACGTATCCATGACCCTGCCTGTGTGCGTCTGGGTGTGCAGGTATCTGACACGTGCCTCTGCATGCAGGTCTGTGCACTGGTACGATCTGTGTGTCTGGCATGTGCGTGTGTGTGTCTGTCCTGTGTGTCCTGTGTGTGTGTCCCCGCGGGCAGGGAAGGAGTGGCAGAGCTGAGGAGGGCAGGGTCTAGTGGAGACCCCTCATTAGTGCTGTGTGACCTTGGGTGATTTGCTTAACGTCTCTGGCCATGGGTTCTGATATACACCATGGACACCACGGGAGGTGTGGTGTGGACGTAGCTGCTTGCCTGGTGACTCTGCCGCAGCCAGAACAGAGGTGGACCCTGCCTGCAGGGATGCGATAGCTGTATGGCCACTAGAGGGCCCCGTGGCCCGCGCTCTGCTGTCAACCTGCGGTCAGGAGCCAGTCTCTGGCTTTGACTCCCAGCAGCTCCCTGGTCAGCTGAGGCTGGCGGCAGAGGCCGGGCCTGGCTCCCTGCAAGGTCTCTGCTGGCTGAGGATGGTGTCTTCCGTGTGCAGGCGGGCACAGGGTGCCCGGGCGCTCAGGACCCACCACGGCATGTTGCTGGTGGGCCCAGGGCCTGGACGGGCAGGATGGGCTGCGCCACACTGACACTCAGCTCCAGCTGTGTCTCTGCCCAGGGTGCTGGCCCTGCTCGGTGCCTAGGGGTCCGTGGGGCAGGTGGGCAGGACCCTCTGTGAGGGAACCACCTGACCCCCAGGCGAGGATGGTGGGGCTGCGAGGGGCTGGCCCCAGGCCAGGTTGGCCGTGGTGGCAGTTCAGCACAGGCCTGAGGGCCCAGCTGGCCACTTGCCTCCTGGTCAGCCGGAGCAAGCTCCGCTCTCCTCTGCACAGTGAGGTGACTGGTGGCCCTGGTGGGTGCAGGAGTGGGGTCAGCTCAGCAGGTGCTGGACAGGTGCTGCCAGACAGTGCCCGGGCTGAGGTCTCCCTGCAGGACGCCAGGCCTGCTCTGGGGGCGTCCCGTGGGCCCGTTCCTGGGGTGCCTGGCCAGGGTCTGTGCTCTTGGGTCCTGGCCTGGGGTGAGTGAGAAGCCCGCAGGGCCGCCTCTGCCCCAAGAGCCCTGCCCACGGCGGGGCCTGCCCGGCGTGGCCTGCAGGGCCCAGGGAGGGAGAGGAGACCCCACCCTGGGTCACTTGGCCCAGGGAACACGGCTCAGCCGGGGCACTGTCCTTGTCAGGATGGGGTGCTGTGGCCTCCAGGGGTGGAGGCCAGCGGGGACCTGGGGTGCGGCTCCCTCAACCTGCAGCTGTGTCCCGCAGGCTTCATGGCCCCGGAGCTCCTGCGCGGCGAGGAGTACGACTTCTCTGTGGACTACTTCGCCCTGGGGGCCACCCTGTACGAGATGATCGCGGCTCGAGGTCCCTTCCGAGCCCGAGGAGAGAAGGTGGGCGCTGCCCAGCGGGGGTCTTGCCATGGCCCCCGTTGGCTGGGACACCGTGGGGTGGTTTAGAGGACCACGGGGATGCAGGCTCCGGTCAGGTCTTGCTCCTGGTGTGGCTCTGAGGGTGACACCCTAACCCTAGAGACCATCCAGGCTGCCGGCTCCCCAGAATGAGAGGTGGCAGAGGAAGTGTCCCCACAGAGCCTGCCGCCCTCCCCTTCTGAGTGGCAGACTGAGACCTGAGAGTCATTCATGGGCCCTGTTCACAAAAGGGCTGCTGCTGCACCATCCCAAGGCCTGGCCACCCACAGCTCCGTAGCTCCCTGGCTGCTAGGCCACCGATGAGCACACAGGTCACAGTGGCTCATGCTCCTGGAACAGCTGCTACTTTTCAATTTAGTACAGCAAGCTCCCCTCCTCCCCACACTTCAAAAGCCTGCTGCCCAGCATGGGCACAGAGCTGACCTGAATGTCCTGGAGGGAGGTGGACATCTCGTGGTTCCTGTTCAGCCCGTCCCCCAAAGCATCTCAGAACTTTGGCTTTCCTGCAACTCAAACAAGAAAGAGCCCCTGAAGGTGGCTCTGCCGGGCTCATGGCCAGCAGGATGGCTGTAGGTCGATTCCCTCCACAGGTGTGGACAGAGCTCAGGGGCTGTGGGCCGAGGCAGGGCAGAGCTAGAGCCAGGGGCCAGGATCTCTGTGGTGTCCTGCCAATGGGAGCAGCACCTCACAGTGCCCTCAAATGCAGCCTGTCCAGCTCTGAGCCCACCACCCACGACTACCTGGGGCCTGGCCCTGACTGGTGGGGTGCAGTGCCCTGTGCTGGTCTCCCCAGGATGGCACTGGAACAGGCTGAATTCTGAGCTCCTGGTGGTCAGTGTCCACGCCCCCCATGCTCAGTCACTCTGCGTCCACCTCTGCCAGCGTGCAGAGGACTCGCCTGCGGGTAGACTGGGGTGTCGGGGAGGAACGTCCAGCCTGGCCTGCGGGTGGGCTGGGGTGTCAGGAGGAACGTCCAGCCTGGCCTGCGGGTGGGCTGGGGTGTCGGGGAGGGGCGTCCAGCCTGGCCTGAGGGTGGGCTGCTGGGGTGTCAGGAGGAGCGTGCAGCCTGGCCTGCAGGTGGGCTGGGGTGTCAGGAGGAGCGTCCAGCCTGGCCTGAGGGTGGGCTGCTGGGGTGTCAGGAGGAGCGTGCAGCCTGGCCTGAGGGTGGGCTGGGGTGTCAGGAGGAGCGTCCAGCCTGGCCTGCGGGTGGGCTGCTGGGGTGTAGGGGAGGAGCGTCCAGCCTGGCCTGAGGGTGGGCTGGGGTGTCAGGAGGAGCGTCCAGCCTGGCCTGCAGGTGGGCTGGGGTGTCAGGAGGAGCGTGCAGCCTGGCCTGAGGGTGGGCTAGGGTGTCGGGGAGGAACGTCCAGCCTGGCCTGCGGGTGGGCTGGGGTGTCAGGAGGAGCGTCCAGCCTGGCCTGCGGGTGGGCTGGGGTGTCGGGAGGAACGTCCAGCCTGGCCTGCGGGTAGACTGGGGTGTGGGGAGGAACGTCCAGCCTGGCCTGCGGGTGGGCTGGGGTGTCAGGAGGAGCGTCCAGCCTGGCCTGCGGGTGGGCTGGGGTGTCAGGAGGAACATCCAGCCTGGCCTGCAGGTGGGCTGGGGTGTCGGGAGGAGCGTCCAGCCTGGCCTGAGGGTGGGCTGGGGTGTCAGGAGGAGCGTCCAGCCTGGCCTGAGGGTGGGCTGGGGTGTCAGGAGGAGCGTCCAGCCTGGCCTGCGGGTGGGCTGCTGGGGTGTAGGGGAGGAACGTCCAGCCTGGCCTGCGGGTGGGCTGGGTGTCAGGAGGAGCGTCCAGCCTGGCCTGCGGGTGGGCTGGGGTGTCAGGGGAGGAGCGTCCAGCCTGGCCTGCGGGTGGGCTGGGATGTCAGGAGGAGCGTCCAGCCTGGCCGGGTGGGCTGGGGTGTAGGGGAGGAGCGTCCAGCCTGGCCTGCGGGTGGGCTGGGGTGTAGGGGAGGAACGTCCAGCCTGGCCTGCGGGTGGGCTGGGGTGTAGGGGAGGAGCGTCCAGCCTGGCCTGAGGGTGGGCTGGGGTGTAGGGGAGGAACGTCCAGCCTGGCCTGCGGGTGGGCTGGGTGTAGGGGAGGAGCGTCCAGCCTGGCCTGCGGGTGGGCTGGGGTGTCGGGGAGGAGCGTCCAGCCTGGCCTGCGGGTGGGCTGGGATGTCAGGAGGAGCGTCCAGCCTGGCCTGCGGGTGGGCTGGGGTGTAGGGGAGGAGCGTCCAGCCTGGCCTGCGGGTGGGCTGGGGTGTCGGGGAGGAGCGTCCAGCCTGGCCTGCGGGTGGGCTGGGGTGTCGGGGAGGAGCGTCCAGCCTGGCCTGCGGGTGGGCTGGGGTGTCAGGAGGAGCGTCCAGCCTGGCCTGCGGGTGGGCTGGGGTGTAGGGGAGGAGCGTCCAGCCTGGCCTGCGGGTGGGCTGGGGTGTTGGGGGTAGCGTCCAGCCTGGCCTGCGGGTGGGCTGGGGTGTCAGGAGGAGCGTCCAGCCTGGCCTGCGGGTGGGCTGGGGTGTCGGGGAGGAGCGTCCAGCCTGGCCTGAGGGTGGGGTGGGGTGTTGGGGGTAAGCGTCCAGCCTGGCCTGCGGGTGGGCTGGGGTGTCAGGAGGAGTGTCCAGCCTGGCCTGCGGGTGGGCTGGGGTGTCGGGGAGGAGTGTCCAGCCTGGCCTGCGGGTGGGCTGGGGTGTCAGGAGGAGTGTCCAGCCTGGCCTGCGGGTGGGCTGGGGTGTCAGGAGGAGTGTCCAGCCTGGCCTGCGGGTGGGCTGGGGTGTCAGGAGGAGCGTCCAGCCTGGCCTGAGGTGGGCTTGACACAGAGGGTGTGTCCGCCTGGCGGGCAGGTGGAGAACCAGGAGCTCAAGCAGCGTGTCCTCTCGGAGCCCGTGGCTTACTCAGACAAGTTCGGCCAGGCCAGCAGGGACTTCTGTGAGGCGCTGCTGGAGAAGGACCCGGAGAAGCGCCTGGGCTGGAGAGACGGCTCCTGCGACGGGCTGCGGGCCCACGCCCTTTTCAAAGACATCAGCTGGAGGCAGCTAGAGGCCGGTACTGTTGGGCACCTTGGGCCTGAGGGACTGCCTGGCCCTTGCATCCTTGCCCTGTCCAGTGGTGGGACCCCAACCCCTCTTGCCCAGCCATGCCACCCAGCCCTCTGTCCATCCCCAGCATGCCGGGCCTGGGCACTGCAGTGGGCGTGTGGCCCTGAGTTCAGCTGAGCTTGGTGTCCACTCTGTGGCTCTGAAGGCCAGAGCCATGGGAGGCAGGGTCCTCTCACTGTGTGGAGAGGTGAGGTCTTGACCTGGCTGTCCTCAACTGTGTGTCCCTGTGTCCTCACCGTGTCTTCAAGCATGATGTGCACACTTGTGAGTCTGTGTGTGTGCTCCTGGGTGTGTCTATGCGTGTGTGTGTCTGGGAGGGACGTGGAAGGCCCCGCTGTCCCTCCAGGAGCCTGGTGGAAGACCTGGATCATCACCATACAACTGTGCCTAGGACAGAGCCGGGGCCGGGGGCCAGCTCAGCCTCCTGGGGGGAAGCGGTCCCGGGAAGGGTCAGGCAGGGGAGTGGGCTCTGCGGGGGAGAGCCGTCAGGACACAGGCCCCAGGAAGGACGCGGGTCCCGGGAGCCCCAGGACTGTGCTGTGCCAGACCAGGCTGAGTCGGGGTGTCCAGCGCAGCTGGTGGGAAGGAGCACACAGAGGCCTTGGAGGGGCAGCAGCTGGCCGCCAGCCTGCACCCGCGTGTCTGTGTGAAGGCGGGGGCTAGGGGGCCCCAAGGACCTGGTGCACCGAGGGAGGGTCTGGGGGTCTGCACACATGGGGCTCGTCAGGGACTGGCATCCTGCATCTGCTGGCTCCTGGGCATGTGAGCAGAGGCCATCTTGGGAGGGAGGGTCGGCGGGGTCAGTCAAGTCCACCTGGGCACGAGCCAGGGCCTCTGGGCCACAGGGAGGTTGAGGGAGCTGCCGAGGGCTGAGATCCCCAGGGGCCAGGGCAGGAGGGCTGGGGAGCGCGGGGCGAGGGCTGGTGGCTCATGGTACACTGCCCAGCCCGGCTTCAGGCGTCCAGCTGTCCTCGCAGCACAGAGCACTGGACCCCAGGCCGGGATCTGAGAGACGCTGCTTTTCTCCTTGGCTGCTGGAGGCCCATGCTCTGTCCTCCTCACCTGTGCCTCCTCTCACCTGCCCTCCTCACCTGGGCCTCCTCTCACCTGGCCTCCTAACCTGGGCCTCCTCTCACCTGTCCTCCTAACCTGGGCCTCCTCTCACCTGTCCTCCTAACCTGGGCCTCCTCTCACCTGCCCTCCTAACCTGGGCCTCCTCTCACCTGTCCTCCTAACCTGGGCCTCCTCTCACCTGCCCTCCTCACCTGGGCCTCCTCTCACCTGGGCCTCCTCTCACCTGTCCCTCTTCACTGCCCTCCTCATCTGGGCCTCCTCTCACCTGGGCCTCCTCTCACCTGCTCTCCTCACCTGGGCCTCCTCTTACCTGAGCTTCCTCTCACCTGCCTTCCTCACCTGTGCCTCCTCTCACCTGCCCTCCTCACCTGGGCCTCCTCTCACCTGTCCTCCTAACCTGGGCCTCCTCTCACCTGGGCCTCCTCTCACCTGCCCTCCTAACCTAGGCCTCCTATCACCTGGGCCTCCTCTCTCCTGTCCTCCTCACCTGGGCCTCCTCTCACCTGCCCTCCTCACCTGGGCCTCCTCTCACCTGCTCTCCTCACCTGCGCTCTTCACCTGGGCCTCCTCACCTGGGCCTCCTCTCACCTGCACCTCTCTCTGTACCCCACAGGAATGCTGACTCCTCCCTTCATCCCCGACTCCAGAACTGTCTATGCCAAGAGCATCCAGGACGTGGGAGCCTTTTCCACCGTCAAGGGTGTGGCCTTTGACAACGCAGACTCGGAATTCTTCCAGGAGTTCGCTTCGGGCAACTGTCCGGTTCCCTGGCAGGAGGAGATGATCGAGACAGGCGTCTTCGCGGAGCTGAACGTGTGGCGCCCTGACGGGCAGATGCCGGACGACATGAAGGGAGTCTCCGTGGGGGAGGCGGCTCCCGTGTCCAAGTCAGGACTGTGTCTGGTCTCCTAGCCACGTTCCGGAAGGAGCAGCTCTGGGTGCACATGCAGACCTCTGGGTCAGCCCGTGGCCCCCAACGGCGGGCACCAGCTCCCTTCCCCCTCCAGACCCCTCAAGGACGAGAAGCCTGCCCAGCCCAGGAGCCCCGGGCCACCAATGGGGTCGTCCACCTTCTCGTCTTATTTCACTCAAAAGAGGCAGGAAAACATTCCAGGTGCCATAAGGCAGCGACAGACGGGCCCAAGGCCATGCAGAGATGCACGAGGGGACCGCCCTTCCGGGCAGCGCTGGCCAAGGTGCAGTCAGAAGCCGGGGGCAGCGTGGGTCTCCTGGGCCGTTGCTAACACCCCAGCCCAGGTCCCTCAGGAGGAGGCCAGCTCTCAGTGAGATGAGGGCTGGCAGACCATAGCTGCAAGCTGCAAGAGGCTGGACTCTGGGATGGTCCCGGACTCCGGACTGGCCCTGCTCCCAGCCACCGCACTCCAGGGACTCGCACTCGGGGACACTAAGTCTGTGGGAGTGGAAATGGTGGGACTTCCCTGGGCTTAGCTGGGAATCACTGCCTCCATGAAGTGGCAGGGAAGCTGCCTCAGGGGCCAGCACCACTGGTGGTGGACACTGTGTCCTATTTCATGTCCTCTGTCACCACCTGGGGTGGACATCTGTGTTCTCATTAACACCACCTGTGGTATAGTTGTGTAGATACCTCCTCCGTCCACAGCACCTGTGGTGGACGCCATCTCATCTCCTCCATCACCACCTATGGTGGACGCCCGTCTCCTTGGCCCACAGCACCTGTGGTGGACAATGTCCCCTCAGTGCACAGCACCTGTGGTGGACGCCATCTCATCTCCATCACCACCTGTGGTGGACGCCCGTCTCCTTGGCCCACAGCACCTGTGGTGGACACTGTCCCCTCAGTTCACAGCACCTGTGGTGGACGCCATCTCATCTCCTCCATCACCACCTGTGGTGGACGCCCGTCTCCTTGGCCCACAGCACCTGTGGTGGACACTGTCCCCTCAGTGCACAGCACCTGTGGTGGACGCCATCTCATCTCCATCACCACCTGTGGTGGACGCCCGTCTCCTTGGCCCACAGCACCTGTGGTGGACAATGTTCCCTTAGTGCACAGCACCTGTGGTGGACGCCATCTCATTTCCTCCATCACCACCTGTGGTGGACACCCGTCTCCTTGGCCCACAGCACCTGTGGTGGACACTGTCCCCTCAGTGCACAGCACCTGTGGTGGACGCCATCTCATCTCCATCACCACCTGTGGTGGACGCCCGTCTCCTTGGCCCACAGCACCTGTGGTGGACAATGTTCCCTTAGTGCACAGCACCTGTGGTGGACGCCATCTCATTTCCTCCATCACCACCTGTGGTGGACACCCGTCTCCTTGGCCCATAGCACCTGTGGTGGACACTGTCCCCTCAGTGCACAGCACCTGTGGTGGACACCCGTCTCCTCCGTCCATAGCACCTGTGGTGTGTTAAGGTCTGTAGACAAGTCAGAATAACACCTGGCATTTGGCCAGGGGAATGTAGAGTTCCTAAACAAGTCTGGATGGTGCCTGGCAAAAGGCCAGAGGGAGTGGTTTGAGAAGTAACAAAATTGAGCCATTAAGTGTGGAGATTCCTGATTGGTTGACTGATGTATCTAGTTTATGCTAATTAAGATAAGCTGTGCAAAATGTATAAATAGCTCTGTTGTCCTACAATAAACGGCTCCCTCTCCTGCTGTATCAACGTACGCAAGTTATTCATCACCCCCCGGCAGTGGTGGACGCCCATCTCATCTCCTCCATCACCACCTGTGGTGGACACCTGTCTCCTTGGCCCACAGCAGCTGTGGTGGACACTGTCCCCTCAGTGCACAGCACCTGTGGTGGATGTCCATCTCATCTCCTCCATCACCACCTGTGGTGGACACCTGTCTCCTTGGCCCATAGCACCTGTGGTGGACACTGTCCCCTCAGTGCACAGCACCTGTGGTGGATGTCCATCTCATCTCCTCCATCACCACCTGTGGTGGACACTGTCCCCTTAGTACACAGCACCTGTGGTGGATGCCATCTCCTCGGTCCACAGAATCTGTGGTGGACACTGTCTCCTCAGTCCATAGCATGTGTGGTGGACGCCCATCTCCTCTATCACCACCTGTGGTGGACGCCATCTCCTTAGTTCATAGCATCTGTGGTGGACGCCACCTCCGTGGCCCACAGAACCTGTGGTGGACACCATCTCTCAGTCCACAGCACCTGTGGTGGACACCCATCTCCTCTGTCACCACCTGTGGTGGATGCTGTCTCCTTGTGTTGAGAGCCACAGCCAAAGGGGCCCCAGCAAACTTCCAGCTGCCGGCTGATGATTGGCTCACAGCGGCCCCAGCAACATCTAGCTGATTGGCTCCTCTGCGGTGATGCTCATTGGGCTGTTTCCTTGCCCTTCAGACTGCCGGCTGATGATTGGCTCACAGCGGCCCCAGCAACATCTAGCTGATTGGCTCCTCTGCGGTGATGCTCATTGGGCTGTTTCCCTGCTTTTCAGACCACGGAGCTGCTCATTGGGGGACTTCTTTGGCTCCGCCCACACGACCCAGCCAATCGGCTTCAAGAGCAGGAGGATTGTGGGAGGTGGAGAGGCTGGGGTGGGTGAGAGGCTTGTGGAAGCCGGTGGTGGCAGTTGGGCTCTGAGGGTTTTTCCTGAGGAGCTGTTTTGTTTGGCGTTTGTGGTTCTAAAAATAAAGTTAGTTTCTTTTGACAAGTGGCTCCTGAATTGTGCCCAGCCAGACTGCGGCATTTGGTGGCCCGCACGGGGAGCGACTGAGGGTAAGTAAACTGCCCGCCCCTGAGGGCAGGGCGAGAGGATAGGCAGCCATTCTAAGTCTCCTCTTTTGTTTGGCTTCACTTTTGTTTTAACTTGCCTGTCCCTGGAGATGAGTGAGACGGAAGAAAAACCGCTCACATCTGAGGAAAAACTATTTGCGTCTGAGGAACAGATAGGGAGAAAGGCTGTAATGATTTTGTGTGGTTCCATTTTTATTGCATTCTGTCTCGGCTTTGTTTGGCGTCATCTTGTTGGGTTGTATTACAGTAGAAATACGGGATCAGAAATTAGTAAAAAACAAACCGAAAGAGTGTTAAGTAAATTGTTAGAGCAAGGAGGCATCCCAGTAAAATCAAGAGCCGTCAGGGCATACGTCGATACAATACAAAAATGTAGCCCATGGCTTTTTAAGGAGGAGTTGTTAGATATATCACAGTGGGACCATCATGGTGAAGATTTAAAAAGAGTAGAAAAGAACAACCCAGGGACTCTGCCAGTTGGCACATTGCCATTGTGGACGTTGGTATCTGGTTTGCTTAGTCCAAAGCCTTCAGTTCAGACAAAGGTAGAGGCTAATAACATCTTTCTATCAGAAAGCATAAGTGTCCAACCAACAGCACCACCTCTACAGGACACTGCTACTAACAGCATTCTATCACCAGAGGGCGTAAGTGTCCAACCAACAGCACCACCTCTACAGGACACGGCTACTAACAGCACTCTATCACCAGAGGGCGTAAGTGTCCAGCCAACAGCACCACCTCCATATGCTAGGAGGCTCCCAACCCCCGCAGTTGATAGTTGGGATCCTGAGACAGGATCTCAAGTATGCCCTGTATTTGAGGTAGGAGGACAGCGAATTTACCAGGGTTTAAATTTCAAAACAGTGAAGGAGCTAAAAGAGGCTGTAACAACCTATGGTCCTCAAGCACCCTTCACTGTAAGCTTGGTGGAATCCATTACCAACTTAAACATGACGCCAGCAGATTGGGCTAATGTTTGTAAAGCTGTGTTAACTGGAGGACAATACCTGTTATGGAAGGTTGCCAATGAGGAATTTTGCAAGGAGATGGCTAGTCAAAATGCAGCAGCTGGTTATCCTCAGAGAAATCTAGATACGTTGTTAGGAAAGGGACCTTATGAGGATCGGCAGCAACAACTTGCATATGATCCTGGTGTATATTTACAAATTGCTGTAGATGCAGTTAAGGCATGGAAGACTTTACAAGGACATGGAGGTTTACAAGGTCAATTATCTAAGATAATACAAGGAGCTAATGAACCTTACGCTGAATTTGTAGATAGGCTTATTCAAACAGCTACCAGAGTTTTTGGGAATACAGAACAAGCAATGCCATTAATAAAACAACTGGCTTATGACCAAGCGAATCGTTGGTGCAGAGATATCATTAGACCATGGAAACAGGAAGATTTAAACACATATATTAAATTATGTAGAGACATTAATGAACAAGAGCAAGTCATGGCAGCTGCACTAAAACAGGCTTTAGATGCCAGAGACATTAATGAACAAGGGCAAATTGTGGCAGTTGCAGTAAAACAGGCTTTAGATGCCAGGCCAAGAACATGCTACAATTGTGAACAAACAGGACATTTTAAAAGGAATTGCCCCATAGGAGGAGGGTTTAACAAAAGTAGGTATCAAAGGAGTAGAATACCGGGTATTTGCCCACGATGCCATAGAGGGAAACATTGGGCTAATGAATGCCGTTCTCAAACCACCATAGAGGGTACTCCATTACATTGGGCTAATGAATGACGTTCTCAAACCACCACAGAGGGTACTCCATCATCAAAAACCGAAAAAGGACAAGGTGTTTATCCACAATGTCGTGGACAAAGGCATTGGGCTCCGTTGCCAAAAAATGGACAGGGGGCCCCAATACTCCGGGGCCCCAAACTACAAATATACGGAGCACTGGAGGAACCCAGCAACCCCATCAGGGTATTGACCAGGACACATTGTCCCTCAGATCCCTCATCAGACAAACCAGAGGGAGCGCAGGGTTGGACATCTGTGCCTCCGCCAGATCAGTACTAACTCCAGAGATGGGAGTTCAAATCATTCCCACAGGGGTAAAAGGACCTCTTCCCAAAGGAATAGTAGGCTTATTATTGGGACGCAGCTCTTCTACTCTAAAAGGACCTTTGATAAGTCCTGGGGTAATTGATCTCGATTATGAAGGTGAAATAAAAATTATAGCCAGTTCTCCAAAGGGTATATCAATAATTTCACCAGGAGATAGAATAGCACAGTTACTAATAATACCAAGCCTACATGATAAATTTTCAGTCGTGCTGTAGAAAGAGATTCCAAGGGATTAGGCTCCACAGGTGTAGATTGGGCTATGCTTTCTTTAAATTTAGATTCTCGCCCCATGCTAAAACTAAATATTCAAGGACATGAATTTAATGGGCTACTGGATACAGGTGCAGACCTTAGCATTATCTCTCGTCAAGAATGGCCAAAACATTGGCCATTACAACAAGCCACTCAAACGCTTCGAGGCCTAGGAGTGGCGACTAATCCCGATAGAAGTGCAATGGTATTAGATTGGAAGGATCCTGAAGGATGTGAAGGAACTATACAGCCATATGTATTGGATCATCTTCCCGTAAATTTATGGGGACGAGATGTCCTAGATCAATTAGGTTTGACATTAACAAATAATATCAATCCAAATGCACCCACTATTATGGCTAGACAAGGTTTTAGAAAAGGAAAAAGATTAGAAAAACAAGAACAAGGTATAGCAGCACCAATACAAATAGATCAAGGAACAGACAGACATGGGTTGGATTTTCACAAAGGGCCACTGAGACAATAAAAATTACATGGAAATCAGAAAGACCAGTATGGGTTCCTCAGTGGCCCTTGACTAAAGAAAAGATACAAGTAGGCCATGATCTGGTCAAACAACAATTAGCGGAAGGACATATACAACCTTCTGTATCTCCCCAAATACTCCCATTTTTGTCATCAAAAAGAAATCTGGTAAATGGAGATTATTGCAAGATTTAAGAGCCATTAATAATGAAATGGTCATTATGGGACCTGCTCAATCGGGGATTCCTCAATTGTCTGCTTTGCCAAAAACTTGGTATGTTTTAGTTATAGATATTAAAGATTGTTTTTTTTCAATTCCAATTCATCCTGAAGATAGTCCACGTTTTGCATTTACTATCCCTGCACTGAATCATGAAGGTCCTGATCAGAGATATGAATGGAAAGTACTCCCTCAAGGGATGGCTACCAGCCCAACTATGTGTCAAATTTATGTTAACAAAGTAATCCAGCCACTTAGAAATCAAAATCCTGAACTACAAATATTTCATTATATGGATGATGTATTATTAGCACACAAAGCTAAAAACACGTTGCTAGAATGTTATGCCACACTTACAAACTTATTAAAAAATTATAATCTAGAGATAGCAATAGATAAAGTACAATTAAATTTTCCAATTAATTATTTAAGAGTTCTATTATCCTCAACCATGGTCCGTCCACCAAAAATTCAAATACGAGTAGATCAACTCAAATCACTTAATGACTTTCAAAAGTTATTAGGAGACATAAATTGGATAAGGCCTTATCTAGGTATTCCAACAGGAGAATTGGGACCTTTATTTGATATCCTAAAAGGTCCATCAGATCCAAATTCACCCCGAATGTTAACGCCTGAAGCAAGAAAGGCATTAAAAATCATTGAAACATATATGGAAAATATGCATTTGGATAGAATTGATATAAGTTTGCCTTTATTATTTATTGTACTACCAACAAAAAATATTCCTACAGGAGTATTTTGGCAAGAAGGTCCATTATTGTGGATACATTTATCTTATTCTCCTAACACTATTCTTACTAGGTATCCTGAGGCTGTAGGACAATTAATACTCAAAGGAATAAAAACAGCAAAGGGAGTGTTTGGAATTTCTCCCAATAAAATTATTACTCCATATACTATGGATCAAAATGATGAATTAGCTAATGAGTTAAATACTTGGGCAATAATTATGTGCAAATCTAATGTTTCATTTGATAACCACTTACCATCTAATCCTTTATTGTCTTTTTGGTCATTGCATCCTGTAATTTTTCCAAAAATGACAAGAAAAACACCTATCATGAATGCTCCAAATATATTCACTGATGGGTCAAATAATGGTACAGCAGCAATAGTTACACCTGATCAAACTTTTACATTTTTAGTACCCAAACAATCAGCTCAAAAGGTAGAGCTTAATGCAGTATTACAAGCTTTTGTGATGTTTAAAGATTCTGTATTTAATTTATTTTCTGATAGTATATAGTTAATGCTATAGTATCCCTTGAAGATGCTGGTAGGATTTTCCCTTCTTCTACTGTTTTCTCTTTGTTTTCCACTATACAAAGTTTAATCTGGGACAGAAAAGATCCATTCTTTATAGGACATATCAGGGCACATATAGGATTGCCTGGAGCCCTTAGTTTGGGCAATGATTTAGCAGATAAAACTACACATGACATATATATTTTCTCTACACTAGAAGAAGCTATAAACTTTCATAAAAAGTTCCATGTCAATGCTAATACTTTACAAAAGCATTTTAAAATAACTAAGGAACAAGCTAGACAAATAATAAAACAATGTCAAAATTGTGTGACCTTTTTAACCACAAGTTAATCTTGGAGTCAATCCTAGAGGATTGATACCTAACCATATTTGGCAGATGGACGTCACACACTTGCCAGAATTTGGAAAATTAAAATATTTGCATGTTACAGTTGATACTTTTTCTGGATTTTTGATGGGCTCCCTTCATGCCGGAGCAAAAACTAAAGATGTTATAGCTCATTGCTTACAAAATTTTGCCACTGTGGGCATTCCGAAACAGTTAAAAACAGATAATGCCCCTGGTTATACGTCTACCTCTTTTAAACAATTTTGCTCATCATTTGGCATTACTCATATAACAGGAATCCCATACAATCCACAGGGACAAGGCATAGTTGAAAGAGCTCATCAAACTAGTAAAATGTACTTATTAAAGCAAAAAGAGGGAATTGGGAAGGGGTATATATTCCCCAAAGATAAACTTAAAATAACCCTTTTTACTCTAAACTTTTTAAATTTGGATTCATCAGGACTTAGTGCTGCAGAAAGGCATATGTGTCCAAAAAATGTACATAAGCCCAAGGTACTTTGTAAAGATATTCTAACAGGACAATGGAAAGGTTCTGACCCAGTAATTGTCTGGAGTCAGAGGTCTGTTTGTGTGTTTCCACAGGGAGAACAGCAGCCGATTTGGATTCCGGAGAGATTAACTAAAGTGATTTCTACAGAGCAAAAAGAAGATGATTTAGCTCAAATCCATAACAGCTGATATCCAAAACTCCAATTTGGCTATCCTTACATCTGTGACAGAACCAGGATGCTTTTTTCAATATCTATTTTATTATTGCCCTTTCCCACATCATGAAGTTCTATTTGTTTTTTGAGCTCATACAGACCTAGGTTAATGTTTTGCTGATCAGTTCTATTTTTTTGACTATAGAGTTTTTAAACATTGCAATGGAGATTTCACCTGTAAAAAGTTATAAGGCCTTTACTATTATGTTATGTGTTGTATGTATTATATTATGTGTGCACACTTGTGTTTTGTGTTATATGTTTGAATGTACGTATGTCCATATATCATATATGATGAGCACTCATGACAAAATGGATCCAAATATTTTTTTTTATTCACATGATTTAAATGGCTTAATTTAAATTGGGTAAACAGCTGTTGAGGATTGTTTTAATATGTGAACAAAAAAGGAAGTTAACAGATCTGTTTGTTTACTTTCACCTTTCCTTTTCATTATATTTAATAATTCTCTTCAAGATAATGTAAATTGTTAAGAAAATTGTTTTGTTTTAGTGCCTTCTGGAATGTTACACAATTTTTTCTTTAGCCATTATTGCCAGAATTCCTATCTTCATCCCAGTGCCAGTGAAGACAATGTAAATTGTTAAGAAAATTGTTTTCTTTTAGTGCCTTCTGGAATGTTACATAATTTTTTCTTTAGCCATTATTGCCAGAATTCCTATCTTCATCCCAGTGTCGGTGAAGACAAAGATAAAACCAATCTACAGCTTCTGCAATAGCCATCACTGAACTGCTTGCACAACTTGCCTGGACTACATATCACTTGTATGCATTGTGAACTCACCTGTATGCATTGTGAACTATCTGTTGGTGCAGTGACTTGTGGTAGTGTTGGGGTATTTTTGTTGATGATGTCATCGGTGGTACAATTTTTCCAAAAGGAGCTGTCAATTGGCTTGGTGTATCTTCCTCCCTTCTGCTTGTCATGATCGTTCAGCTAAAATTTGGGGGCCAACAGAGGTGAGGCAAAGAACCTCACCCCCCTGCTGGTACCTCTCCACAGGTGTGGCTGTATACTGGACCGGTAGTCAATGACGGGTAAGATCCAATTACAATGGTACCAACCTAAGACAGGAGGCTGACGCCCTGAGGTCAGCTCATCCGAAGACGGGTAAGGACCATATGTAGTATTGGACAACCTAAGGCAGGCACGGTCCCTAAGCCACATGCTTGTTGTTTAAACAGAGAGGGGGAGATGTTGAGAGCCACAGCCGAAGGGGCCTCAGCAAACTTCCAGCTGCCAGCAACCTGTGGTGGATGCTGTCTCCTTGGCCCACAGAACCTGTGGTGGACACTGTCTCCTCAGTCCATAGCACCTGTGGTGGATGCCCATCTCCTCTATCACCACCTGTGGTGGACACTGTCCCCTCAGTCCATAGCACCTGGATCTAAGCCCGTCATTCCCAGGCAAACCTGCATCTCCCAGGCCCTTCAGTGACCCCATAGGCCCACCTCACTGGGCAACCACAGCTCCATGCCCCTGACTTCCACCTCCTTCCCAGAGGGGCGAAGGCGCCTGGCTGAGAGGCTGTGGGCTGCAGGAGGCTGAGGCGGGCAGCTCTCCCGCCTGTCCAGCTGCCAGTGGCCCTTGCTCTCTGGTAGGTGTTCCCACTGACTCCCTATCTCAGCGGTGTCTTCCGGGCCTTTGAGGACCTCTACTGGGGGCGGTCTCTCAGGAACAGTCATCCTTCCTGCTGGCCCTAGCAACTCGTAGCCTTCTAGGTCCTAAACCTGATGTCCTGCCTGGACGCTGGCCAGCAGCTGCAACTCATCTGCTGTGCTTCATGATTTCCTGGGAGGAGGGCAGCAGAGACCAGGGCCCTGCTGCAGAGACTGGCAAGTCTCTCAGGAAGCCTGGACACTGCTCATGCCAGGCCTGGGGTTCTCTGCAGAGAGCCCCCAGTTCTGACCCTCCCTGAGACCCTCCTAGGACCCACATCATGCGGTGTCCTCTCTTGCAAGTCTGTCGCTGGGGCCTGGTGGGCAGTTTCCACTTCTGACCCCCTGAGACCTGCAGCTGTGGTGACCCTAGCCCCCTCACTTCCATAGTGATTCTAGAAACTTTCTGCCCTCCAGAGTGGAGTGGGGGAGCGGGAGATGTCCTGGGGAGGTGCAGTCAGAAAGGACTCGGAGAAAAAGATGGTTCAGTTAAAGAACTATTTAAAATATTAACAAAGAGGGCAGGTTCCTTGGATCGTGGTACGAATTCCAACTTGCATTCTTTCTTTTAAAACTGAATGTACATATGCATGCATGTGCTTACATACACACACCTTAAACACAGCTACACACTCACCCCTACACACTCCTGCATACACATGTACACACATCTGCACACACACCTGTGCACAACCTCTACACAGAGCCATACACATGCATACTTCTGCCTACACCTGCACACATGCACACACCTGTACACACCTGTACGCACACTATTATGCACCCCACACACTCCAGCATACAACCTATACATCCCTCATGTATACACCCCTGCATACATGCATGCACACACACCTGCACACGGGCACACACTTGCACATCCCCCCACCCTTACACACATCTTCCTATTCTCCTACACACCCTGGCTGGTGAGGGGGAGCCTGGATGGTTGGGGGAGCCTCCTGAAAGGGGGGCTTCCTGGCTGGGCAGCCTCCTGCATGGCTGGGCAACCTCCTGGTCGGCTGGGCAGGCTCCTGGCTGAGGAGTCTGCTGGTCGGCTGGGCAGGCTCCTGGTTAGCTCTGTTCCTCAAGCACAGAGGAGCACCAGGTGTTACCGGGCTGTAAAGGGCGGTCACTGGCCCAAGTGCTGGGCACCAGAAGAACTGCAGAGGCAAACCCCCTGCCTCCTGGGGCGGAGGTCCTCGGGACGTGGGAGACATGGGCTGTAGCATTCCGAGGGGGGACTGGCCGAGGTGAGACAGTGGAGAGCAGAGCAGGAAAGGAGTGTGCTAGCTCGGCTCCCGTCCCACCATGTGGCCACAGAGGACCGCCTCCCCCCTGTTAGGAGAGACCCGGGGCCAAGCTGAGGTGCGGCTGCCCAGCGCCTCAAGCCCACGGTGGTGGGCATCCCCACAGGGCTCTGGAAGCACTGGCTCCCTCAGGACTCGGGTTTGACTGGGGTGGCACCAGGGGCACTTCAGCCCCACCCAGGTGACCGCAGGGTGCAGCTCTCTTTGGAAACCCTGATTAGAGCTGGGTCCCACCTGCCCTCGTGCCAAGTGTGGTGTCCACCCTGGGTGGAACCCAGTGCCCTCACCCCCAGGGTCACTTTCCCAGCAGCTTCTGGGCCGGGGTCCAGCCCTAAGGGGGATCCAGGGGTCCTGAAGGAGGAGTGGCGTCAGCGGAAGAAGAAGAGCCGGGGCGACAGGTTGCAAGTTATGAGCAGAGTCCAGAAAGATCTGCTGCCCGGGGGGCCTTTGTCTTATGCCTTTTACAGGTGTTTTTCCAGGTAGCTAATGGATAGCCTCAAAGCCTGACGCTTCTTTGACGAACATAATTTTCAAGAGTCACACTCTTTTCTGACATACATGGTTACGTAAGATATTGAGTACGTTGTTCAAGACATCGTTCTGTAGCCTTGGACAGTCTTGATCTAAGTGTCACATTGTCACCTCGATCTCTAGGTGCTAGGCAACGCCACAGACCACATGGCTCCGGACTTTTATTCACTTCTAACTTTAAAGCGTACCTATAATTATTTTATCAACCTTTAGCTTTAAAGCATTCTTATGATTATTGGAAAGCTTTCTTACTTTTAAACTAAAGTCCCAGTAAAACACACTTAAAATAGTGAAAGTCTAGTACTTAAAAGCCTACTACTCTGAAGTGCTTCTAAAATATATCTATATTAATTTTTCATCATTTATTTTTGATTTCCAAGGTGATTTCCTTTTTCCATGTGACCTATTTAATTGCTTTCTCACAGTTTCCTTGATCCTTGGTCAAAGTACACCAGTTCTTATGTCTCTGTAATCTTTAATAAAGGGCAGGCCTTACACCTCAACCCGTCTGTCATTTGTATTAACTGTGTGTTTTCCATTTTCATCATAAGTTTCTGTGGAAGGCGAAGGAGACTGCTGGTTGGGGAATGTCTTTCTATTAGCCTCCTGTCCTCGAGGGGGACACCATAAGCTACACACGGTGTTCCTGGTGCTGTGGGCACAGCAGTTGTCCTTGTGTAGCTAGGTGTGGTACAGGTTGTGGCTTTAGGAGGGGTTGAGGGGAGGTCATGTAAATTGTCACCATGGCTCAGGCCTGGGAATGACACCTTGTTTGTATCCTGAGAGACACTGAAACGCACCTCAGGGCCTGTCCCAGCGGTGCCCTTGGTCTCATCTGGGATTCTCCTGCAGTCTCGGGCCAGACGTACCGCCGTTATGGACTGACATGCGCCCTGCTCTTCACGTCATGACATCATAAACAGACACTTGATCCCCCCATGGTTCCCATTTCCCGATGGCACGGCCCTGCCGCGGCATCCCTCACGCTGGGACCCTGTCAGACCATGGGTGCAGGAACGCCTTCACCACTTCTGTCCCATGGAAGGTGGCTGAGGAGCGGGATCTGCCAGCATGTCCACGGGAAGCCAAGGATGGGCGGAGTGTGCCGGAGCCAGGCCCTGCCTAAGGACAGGGAGAGCGGGCCCTGCTGGTGGCTGCCTGTGGACTGCAGCTTGGGGTCGCGGGGTGACTCACTATGGTGTTGCAGAGGCTGCGTCCTCGTCTGCAGTCCTTCACACCCGCCTAGCGGCCACGCGTCACCCTGGGGCCTTTGCTCCCTGGGCTCACCTGCCCCTGGGCCTGAAGATGAAGCTGCACCAGCAGAGGGTGGTTCTGATTCCCATGGTTCTCGTTTTTGTTTTTGAGCAGTTTGTCTTTGGAGACAGGGTCCTGCTAAGTTGCCAGCTGGCCTCGAACTGCGGGCCACCCGCCTCAGGCTCCCAGGGGCTGGATGTCAGGTGTGGCCTCTGCTCCTGGCTGAAAGGCCTCAGTGTGGAACAGAGCACTGAGGGTGAGGTGCAGTGGGCTTTCAGGTGGTGCTGACCACACAAGAGGCTGACTGGCCCTGAGGGCGACCACAGTCCCCCACCGACAGCAGCAAGATGCTCTTCCAAGTCCCAACTCTGTCATTTCCAAGACCCATGGGCTGAGGATCAGTGCCGATGAGGGGCAGAGGGGAGTCCGCAGAGCAGGCCCTGGGCGGGGGCCACCTGGGGTGTGAGAGCTCCTGTGCTGCTGCAGTTCAGGGCCACTGCTGGCCAATACCTGACCCGCCAAGCGCTCCCAGGCCCGCCGCGGCAGGGTCTGGTTTCCAAGGCTGCAGGGCCTGGTTCTCTCCTTTCAGCAGCAGGGCCGTCTCGGGCCTGGGTGGATCTTTGTCTGAACTGAGGTGCTGGACAAGCCTGAGGTTCCCAGTGTGGGGCAGGTTGGCCTTCTCTGGGCAGCAGCGCCCCCTCCACGTGGGAACACAGCTGTCTGGCCGGGACGCCTGGTGGTGCCTTTCCTGCTCAGTCCCTGGAAGAGATCTGGGGTATCCTCTTACACAGCCTTCTAGCAGAGTGCTGAAGCCCCATGAATTTTTAAAATCCGAGGCTGCCCCTGGGCTGGCCTCCCACCCCCCACCCCACCCCCGCTGGCCCTGGCTTGCATTATTCAGGGGTTATTTGGTTTCAGGAGGAGTCATGTTGGACTCCAGCCCCCCAGGATGGGTGAGAGCTGAGCCAGGCCAGGCCCACGGTGTCTCTGCAATGACCGTCCCTCGGGAGGTCAGGGCAGGGCACCCTCAGGTGCATCTCACGCACTCTCTTCTCCACAGCTTGCAGCTCACGCCTGCTCTTGAGTCTCACAGGCCCTGTCTTTCAAATTGACCTCTGCAAGGGCCCCCACAAGTCCTCCTGCCCTAGCCGGGGAGACTCGGGCTTGGGCAGGGTTGTCTTGAGCGGCCCCGGCAGGAAGTGCGGGCTGACCCAGGACATCGGGACAGACCCACTCACCTTTGACTGAGGTCTGGGGAGAGGAGGAACTGGTGCCATTCCTTGCCCCTGGGAACCTATGAATAGTGGGCCCTCTGGGAGCCTGAGACTCGGTGGTGCCCCTGGATTCTCTTGGCTCTGGTGCCCACTCAGCCCTGACCTCCAAGGTCCCAAACCAGGCTTGGTAGGCACACCAGTCATCCCAGCACCTGGGGAGGCAGGGGCAGGAGGATTGTGAGTTGGAGACCAGCCTGGGAAAGTCAGCCAGACCCATCTTAAAAATGTCCCCTGAGCCGTCCAATGAAGTCCCTTAGCCCCCAATCCTTAGACCTATCTGCCACAAGGTGGGGGTGGCAGGGGTGGCTGCTCACGGAGCCACGTCCCACACTACACCCATCATCTCCAGAGAGAACTCACGGGCTCCTGCCAGGGCTTCCCAACAGCCCCCAGGTGACAGATGCCAGGCTGGCAGAGGGAGAGAGGGAGGGGTGGGGTGGGCACTTGGGACCGTCCCTGTACTCTCTGCTGGCCTTCCCTGCAGACTGCACGTGGGATGGGGGCTTCCCTGCTGTACTGAGACTGTTTTGGGGGAAGCCTGCACAATCCATCTTCCCAGTTACCCTAGTGTCTTGCACACAGAATTCCAGGAGATACTTTTTGACTGCAGGAAAGTCTAGATCCAGGTGAATGTCCACTTTCCCTCCTGGAGGCGCAGTGCCTGGAGGGTCAGACCCACCTGGCTCGTTTCTTACTTGGTCAGCTGTTTGGCCTGGGAAAGGCACTTAGTCCTGGGCACCTCTGGGCACCAGGCGAGCAGGAACAGGTGCACGCAGTGTGCAGCACGTGGAGGCGCTCAGCCAGGGCAGGTCCCATCTCTGGAGCCCGCGGTGCCTTCTGAGGCCCAGGTTGAGCTCAGCCCAGGTCTGGGTGTGAGGAACAGGTAGGAGTCGGGTGTCTGCCCCCTGCTCTGTGTTCATGGGAAGGCTGTCCAGGGGGAGCCTGAGGTGCGCTGGAAAGAGGGCACGAGGAACAAGAGCCAGGGCCCACCCACCCGTCTGTTTATTAAGAAAAAGACATCTGATAGAAGATTCCACCCAAATAAGGGCAGGAATAGTGTTTCCAGAAACGGGGGCTGGGGTCAGCCCCATCCCATTGGGCATTTCCCGCAGCGTGCAATGCCACGTCGAGACCCTCGTCGCTCAAGGCTGAGGGGAGGGCCTGGCTCAGTGCAGGTGCACGCTCCCTCTCCTTGGAGTCTGTAGCCATTTACCCAGGCTCAGACCACGCAGCAGGCGGCCTCATCTCATCAGCGCCTTTCGGGAGAGCTGAATCCCATGACACCGGGAGAACACCCAGATCCCAGACTGCAGCTCCCCGAGGAGCGGGCTGAGGCCACTGCCGGTCGGCATGGGGCTCTGGCCGGGCGTGGGAGGAGGCTGTTGGAGCATCTGACTGCAGCCTCTGGTTCCTGCCACACCAGCTCCCAGTGGACACGAGTGACAGACAACTTCTGGCTCCTCAGACTGGGAGCTGGGCTGGCACCTTCTCCAAACAAGCATGAGAGCCTGTCCCTCCCAGGAAGACTACTGGCAGCACTGACCCAGGCAGCACGGCAGGTTTCAGGTGGCAGTGGGGATTTGGGAAAGCTTGTTTGCTACTGTGAGCTTCATAGAGGCCAGTAATCCTTTAAGTGACCAGTGCATGATCCCTCAAAGTCGTGCGTGGGAACAGCACCATCCCACAGCAGGAGGGTCTGGGGGTTTCCACACACAGAAGAAAAGTACTGGGGCTCTCAGGGTCCACCGCCATCGACTTGGAAAGCTGTGTCTCTCGTTTGGGTGTCCAGAAGATGTGAGTCAGGGCTCTTCAGAGAGACGGGACAAACAGGATTAGAGCAAGACATGATCAGGCGGCAGGCGGGAGGGTTGGCCGGGGGACTTGGCTCATGTGATTCCGGAGGCTGAGAAGCCTCACCATCTGCTGTCTGCAGCCAGAGGCCCGGGAGGCCTGTCGTGGGGCAGGTCCCAGGCTCAGAACCAAGGCACCGGTGGATGACTCACAGGCTGAGGTCTCAGACCTGGGGACTCTGGGTGCTGGCAAAGGCTCGGAGTCCAGGGCCCAGCCTCGGGGATGAAGCTGCCCCGGCTCCGGGAGCGTGGGCAGCCTCTGCCCTGCCTGGTTCTGCCCAGGCCCAGTCTGTCCTGTGGGTTGACACACAGTGGCTCAGACACACGCATCCACGCCCTGAGGCTCTCAGTTCTGCCCACGTCCCCCTGGTACCGTCCAGCCACACCGAGGTGAGCCTTCTCTCCTCCACACCGGCCATGTGCCAGTCTCCTCAGGAAACCCTCCCAGACAGGCCAGAGTCAGGTGCCAGAGCTGTCTAGGTGCCCCCAGTCCAGCTGACCCTGAAAGCAGCCGTGGCAGACAGCAGTACAGCAGGCCCTCGGCTTTCCCCGGCCCAGCCACGTGGTTGTGAGAGGCCAATCACTCCCTGCTTCCACCGGACCGTGCCCCGAGAGGAACAGAGACACCCGCTCACCAGCGTCCAGCTGGCCCTGCTAAGGCTGAGTGCTCCTGGCAGGAGAGTGAGAAGACAGGTCCTGGCGGAACACCCAGTCAGAGCTCGGCAGCAGGGAGGACATGGACGCAGCAGCTGCGCTTGCGGACACCAGTAAACACGCCCAGGGAAAGGTGGCCAGGTGCAGGGTCATCCATAGGAAATGCTAGAACTTGCAGAACAGCCCGAAAGCGGGTCCTGGGAGCTGGGGACAGGTCTGCAGAGGAGGCCCACGAGGGGCACAGGGAAGCTGCAGGGACGGGCGGTGCACCAACCGGTGGTTCACCTCCAACCTGTGACACTTCCACTGCAGAACTGTGCGGACCTGGTGTGCCAGGCAGGCCCCCAGAGGTCTAAGACGACCTTGGGGACAGCCTGGGCAGATGTCAGAGCACCTGCTACACCCAGGTGTGGCGTCCTGGGGGCTGGATCCGGGAGGGGCTCACTCCTGACCCCTGAGTGGAAGTGCCCACAGTCCAGGGCCGCTTGCTCTACCCTGGGTGCCAGCGGGGCCAGGAGACCATCGGGGTGCCTGCCGGCCCCACCCCAGGCCCGTGGTCCGCGCCCAGTGGGCGTCACTGTTGACGAGGGGCTCGCACACACGCGCCACACCATCAGGCTCAGTACTGCCCACGTCCCCCTGGTACCGTCCAGCCCACACCACCCCACGGCCTTCCCATCCGGGCGAGCGCCCGTGCTCTTCCGTTCCGTGGACCTCCTGGGTCCCCGTGGCGCTCACAGGGTGGGACCAGAAGGCGTGTTTCTGAGGCCCGGGTCGCAGGGCGTCTTGCTCCCGGTCTTCGGGAAGCACTGTCCCTCCGCCCTAAGTTTGCTGTTGGCTGGGAGTGGACACTGCTGTCGGCTCCGAAGTCACCCTGCTCTGGTGGGGGGTGGGGTCCTCTGGTGGTGAAGGGCCATTCCTGTGTCTATGGAGACAACTCTGCAGCTCAGCCTTCATTCTGTGTGGAGGTCAGTCACATGGACCAGGCCTGGTGGCCATTTCTGGACACCTGTTCCCTGAGGCAGAATTCCTTCACGTCTGCCCACTCTGGCTGGCTAGCGCGTGCCCTGTGTCTTTGCGCTGCACCCTTGCACGTCAGTGAGGGTCCCCGTGGCCTCCGGGGACTGTGCTGTCACCCTGGTCCCCTGAGGCCTCAGCATGCCTCAGTGCCACCTCCCTGCCCTGGGACCGGGACCTTGGAAACCCGTCTCTGGGCCCTTGTGCTGCCCTGTGTCAGGCCCCAGGCCCACCCAGGAGGGCTCAGGCCTTGCAGCTCCTGGCTCAGCCTCTGGCCTCCTTGGGCCCCTGCATGGGGTCCCCGGACCCAGGTACCTGGGTGGCTTGTGGCCATGGGCCTTGGAGACTGGGCTCAGGTGTCCCATCTGAGGAGGCCGACTTGGGCTACCCAGCAGTGCAGGTGTGGCCCTGTTCCACGTCTGGCCCCTGCCCACCACCGTCCACCCCAGCATGGCCTCCACTCTGCTGCACTCGGGCTCCCGTTTCCAGAGCACGTCTGAGGCTGGGGGTGTGCAGAGCGGGGCATCTCCACTTGGTCCTGGAGGCCTTCTGGGGGACAGCATCCCGAGCGTACACGTGGAGAGGGACCAAGGGTGAGACAGAAGGCAGAACCGGAGGCCGGCCTTGCTTTCCAGCAGTCCCACCCAGAGGCCCCTTCCGAGGTAGGCCCCCAAGGCCCCACCACCCGGGCTGAGCCCCCTTGCAAGGGCCACCACCTCCCCACAGGCAGCGCACAGGGCTAGGCTTCCCGCGAGGAACCAGGCGGTCACTCCTGTTACCCTGTTACTGCTCTCCTCCATGTGGGAATACCACCCACCAGCTCTCCCTCCACTCTGCCAAGCAGGGTCTCCCACACAGGGTGGCCTGCTGCTGCTTGGCCACCGGTGGTAGCACTGGTGCTGCCCACTGCACACGGCTCTTGGTGTCCTCTGCCCCTGACCACAGGTGCTTTAAACTGTAGCCGCCCTGTGTTGTAAGTGTGAACCAGGGTGTCTCCCTGCTGCTGTGTCCCCTGTGCAGGTGGTGTCTAGTGTCCACTGACCAGTGCTTGGTGTGCATCTCTGTGTGGGTGTGCAAGCTGGCCACCTTCGCAGTGGCCTGTGGGGACAGCAGGGCATGATCAACATCACCTGGTTTCCAGGTTCCTGCTTGAGGGCCCAGGTGGACTCAGGACCTCTCTGCTGCTCCAGGGCAGCAGGGCCTAGAGCCTGGGCCTCCTGTGTGTCCTCAGGGAGGGCTGAGGGCCTGCAGTGTCCCTCCCGGGTGTTGTCTCCCAGGTGGCTGCGCCAGGTGTGCCCCCCGCTGTGGGAGCTCCCACACCTTCGTGCTGGTGACTCGGGACCCCAGCTTTGTGGCAGCAGCAGCAGCAGCAGGAGAAGCTGTTGCCGGGCAGTCTCCAGGGCCGTTCCTGATTACGGGGGCATCTTCTCAGGGGGCCGCTGCTGAGCCTTAGCTTCTGCTTGCAGGGCTGGGGGCTGCCTCGGGCCTCGGCGGCAGGCAAGTGCTCCACCAGGGACCAGGCCTGAGCCCTCACAGACAAGTAAGCCCCCCCTCTAGCCCCCTTCTTTCCCACAGCTTCAGGGCAATGGCCAGGAGACGGGGGTCAGTGGGTGTGAACCCCGGCGTCCAACACAGTCCTGTGCAAGCAAAGGACTGTGCTGCTGCCCAAGGCCCTGTGTCGGGGGGCAGGCCAGGAGTGAGCACCCCGGGGTGTGCTCCTGAGGGGCTCTGCACCCCACCCGCACCCTGGGCAGTGCACACTCCCACTCGCCAACGTCCAGCACAGGCTGGCGGACGGGCGGGCGGGCGGGGAGAAGAGGGCGGAGAGATGCAGAGGGAGGGGAGGGAAGAGGGAGGGAGAGAGGCGGGGCCAGAGGAGACTGGGCCTGGCGGCTGCTCCTGCCCCTGTGTGGCCACCATCTGCTGCGCTGCTGCCCAGGGTGAGCGGAGGAGCAGCCCCTAGGGCACTGCCTCTGTGCGCCCCCAGGATGCCGTCCCCACCAGTGCCCGGGCCTCTGGCTCTGCTGGACACCACAGGTGAGCGGGTGGTGGGGGAGTGTCCTGTGAGTCTTGAGGGGTGGGCAGCGAATGTGGGGCCAGGGGGCTGGGTCTGCAGGCCGCACCGGGCCAGTAGGACAAGGGAAAGACTCTGGCCCCAGGGGCCTGGGCCACCTGCCTCCTCGGAGTTTGTCTTGGGGCACCTGGCCCTGGGCAGGCTGCTCAGCCATACCCCTCCCTCCCTTTGCCATCCCTCCTTCCTTCCTTCACCTTTCTCTCTCCCTCCCTCTCTCTCTGCCACCTGGGATAGCAGGTCACATGTCAGCCCTTTTTATTTTTTATTTAGAGACAGGGTCTGGCTGTTACCTAGAGCCTTGCTAAGTTGCTGAGGCTGGCCTTGAACTCATGATCCTCCTGCCTCAGCCTCCTGAGCCTGGATGACAGGCGTGGACCACCCTGCCTGGCTTCTCAGGCCTCGTCCCCTCCATCTCCTAGCCCTGCCCTCCCTCCCTCTCCTCTCTCCCCTAGACCTTTCCTTCCGTCTCCTCTGACTCTGTCTTCCTGTCTCGCTTCCCGTACTCTGTTATTGTGACCCACCGCTGCCCCCCTGCTCCTGGACCCAGTGTGGCTGGGAAATGCTCCTGTTGAGGAACAAGGCAGCTTCCTGCTGCCTGGAGGTGGCCAGGAACGCAGTGTCAGGGGGTGCTTGGTCCCGGCCCGCCCTCCCGGCCACTTCTCCACTTCAATTCACGGAACCTCCAATCGCTGGGTTTCCGAATCAGGCGGGGGGGGGCAGCTGTGGAACCCGGCTGGACAGGGAAAACAGGAAACCTGGTGCAGTGGCTCCCAGGGGCTCTGCCAGAGGTGGCCAGGGCTGTCCTGCAGAGTGCTCTTGCAGGACAGAGGACAGGGCATGCTCTGGAAGAGAAGGCTGTGCCGGGGGTGATGGTGTCAGGCTCCACCCCCTTCAGAAGCCGACCAGCAAGACGGGCTGCTGCTGAGCCTCCGTGGTGCTTGGTCTTACATTTCTCTCTGTTTTTTCATTTAAGATGTCGGTACTACAATGAGAATGAAAAAGCGCAGGAAATATGTTCACAGGAAAAACAGGGGAGAAAATATATGCAGATAATAAAAAGGCAAGGAACTGGTGTTTCCAAAGTGACAGTATCCACGAGACAGGTCTCCACGGACGACCCACCTCGGACACTGGGCAGCACCGCCCGCACAAGGTCCTCCTGATTTCTACCCACTTCTTTCCTTCCTGCACCGTCAGGTCATGGTTCCTCCCTTTTTGCCCTGAACACAGTTCCAACTGCTCTTCAGACCTGGAGTGTCTAGACTGAGCATGTAGCCTGGGTCTTGGGTCCTGCCTCCTCATTCTGTGGTCCTTTCAGTTTTACAGGGTGTGAGGGTTCCTTGTGAGTGCCTGGGAATCCCCACTGGCCCTGGTCAGTCTCAGCTTCTCCCCTCCCCTCCCTCCTCCCTCCCCCTCCTTCCTCCCTCCCCCTTCCCTCCCCTCTTCCCTCCCCTCCCCCTCCTCCCTCCCCCTCTCCCTCCCTCCCCCCTCCCCCTCCTTCCTCCCTCCCCCTCCTTCCCTCCTTCCCTCTTCCCTCCCCTCCCCCTCTTCCCTCCCCTCCCCCTCCTCCCTCCCCCTCTCCCTCCCTCCCCCCTCCCCCTCCTTCCTCCCTCCCCCTCCTTCCCTCCTTCCCTCTTCCCTCCCCTCCCCCTCTTCCCTCCCCCTCCCCCTCTTCCCTCTCTCCCCCTCTTCCCTCCCTCCTCCCCTCCCCCCTCCTCCTCTCCCTCCCTCCCTCCCTCCTTCCTTCCTCCCTCCCCCTCCCTCCCTCCCTCCTTCCCTCCTCCCTCCCCCTCCCTCCTCTCCGCTCCTCCCTCCCCCTCTTCCTCCTCCTCCTCTCCCTCCCTCCCTCCCTCCTTCCTTCTTCCCTCCCCCTCCCTCCCTCCCTCCTTCCCTCCTCCCTCCCCCTCCTCCCTCCCTTCCCCCTCCCTCCCTCCTTCCCTCTTCCCTCCCCCTCCCTCCTCTCCACTCCTCCCTCCCCCTCTTCCTCCTCCTCCCCTCCCTCCCTCCTTCCCTCCTCCCTCCCCCTCCCCCTTCCCTCCCCTCTTCCCTCCCCCCCTCCTCCCTCCCCCTCTCCCTCCCTCCCCCCTCCCCCTC